>NC_092333.1:676067500-676240000 GCF_046630445.1 Rutidosis leptorrhynchoides | reverse complement strand
ACATAGCTGACCATGACAAGCTGTCGAATTCAGTTTTGGACAAGATCTTTTGCCATTTAACTTCAAGTCTAAAATGACGATTATATTAAATTATTATATGAATTAATTACAAAGCTAGCTAGTTGCTAGTTGCTACTTGCTTTGTTTTTCTTTTACATATCCATTTATTGTTGCGTGTTTGGGAGGTCACGTATACAATAGTGTTAGGTGTTATTTGTTTTTTAAGATGTTTTATCTAAAGATCTACGAACTACATCTGTTTGAGCATCTTTTATCTTAACCATTTTATTGATATTATTTCTTCTAGTTTTATTTACTTCGAACTATTACAATTTTATGTTTAAAATGTACGATGGTTGAAAACAGATAAGGAACCTGAGCTTTGGTCACAATATTTAACGTGACATATGTAGGAATAACATATATCCCGTCCCACAATAAGTGTTATGTTTTGAGTTTTCAATGTTTTTTTTTTCCTTCTCAATTTTGACTTTAAATATATCTGTTTGTGTTATATAATATTTAATGAAAAATAAATGAGTGAATTGAGTTTTAATTGTACTTTTTATTGGTATGAGTTTTATCATCTGTTGTTATATAACACAAATTAAGATAATTGAAGTCAAAGTTGAAAATGATTGACTTTGAAGAGTCAAAATAAGACATTTATTTTGGGACGGATATAAAAACATATATAATGAAAGTAAAATTATTATATAGTTAAAAAAAATACTCTTATATTTGTAATACAGTATAATCTAGTGATAAATGATACATGATAAATTAAGCCTTAACCCATCAATCCAGCTGTATACTTGACTCCGGTTGATGGTAACCACGAGTTGCCTAACAAGAATTCGGAGACAGTGAAGTTGTTCGCCTGACTGGAATCATTGATGGCATGAAGACCAGGCCAGTTAACACGACCTCCTAAAGCCGCACCTGGACCATAATTCATGTACTCTGCATAGTAAAGAGTATCGAGAGCAAAATCACCGTTCCATTCAAGCCAGCCTTTAGTTTGGATAAGGGGACTCATGTAGGATTGCATGAAGATAGTGCGAGAATACAGCTTCCATGGGCGTCCAAGATATGTAGGCATGCTACCATTAGAGACGATCAAATCGGGCTCCACGGATATGTTGGAAAATTGGATTGAAAAACCCGAAGGTTGAGTTGGTTCCTTACGACCTTGTGCTGTAATGGTGTTCTTTTGGTTATGAAGGCCTTTTCTGGCTAGTATCTGACAGTTTTGAAACACTACAACTCCATCTCCAAATATGAAATCAACCGTCCCCGATATTAAACATTCTCTGTAAAATTGACGCATAGAGTGGGCGTACAGAGTGTCCTGGTATCCCGTGATAGCACAACGAAAAATAACAGAAAGGTCTGAATCAGATCGAAATGCAACTGCTTGGTGCTTCTCAGGTCCTGCTATGTTTTCAAATCTCATATCACGAGCTATAAACCCTTTTCCCTTCACAGCTGTAAATGTATCCATCCAGTATTACATTTTCATGAACAAAATCCATGTAATATTACTAGTACTAGTAAACTAGTACTAGTAAATCAATGTAACTAATTATCAATAAATTAAATTATTGACGAGGTTGTATATTAATAGTGTCCACAATTTCGTTTTAGAATTTCCCACATAAAGTGTGCATTTTGTATTTTAACTTAGCCATAATAGATTTTAGTGAACCATCACATTTCTATTTTAACTAGTCATAATAGATTTTAGTGAATCATCAAAAGTTAGCTCAGTGGTTTGGCCCCGAATTCATTACAAGAAGTCTCAGGTTGAACCTTGTTTAGGTCGGATTTTATGGTGGCCAGAAAAGGTCGGAAACAGCCAGGATACTGCTAGGTAGCATACATTAGAGTATGGGGTTAAAATATTCGCCCTCCATGTAGCCCGAACAGGAAAAAAACGTTCCACCGTTCTATCTTTCATAATAAATTTTAGTGTATATAGATGATATTTTAGTGGCGGAGCATAAAGTAAATGGAGTTTTCTAAAACTTTTGTACATTTTCAAAAATGAACACTTATAATAATGAGACAGTGATTAGTAGATTTCTGTAAAGTAAATAATAATGTATTAATATTAATAGCTTACCAAAAGTAGCAGAGCGATAAGTGGTCCAACCGTCACCGAAACTATGGTTACCAGAAATGATAGTGAGATCCATGCCATCACCAATCATGATGATGTTTGTTTTCTTTTTACTGATTTCCACATACTCCCTGTAGATACCCTTCTTGACATAAATCACATAATGGCGGCTGTTATAATCTGGTACTAGAGCGATGGCATCCATCACTCTAGTGAAGTTGCCGCTACCGTCAGCCGCCACAACCACATCAGCTGCTACATTATAATTGGCTTGAAGAAGTTTCCTAACATTTGGTTTCACCCATCTTGGTAGCTTCCTCGAACCAGATGGAATCTGATGATGATCTGTTAGTGCTTGCAGCTCGTTTACCATACCGAGTACTTCACGCACTAACGAGGTGACCTGGTCAAGGCTACCAGAAACCAACGTCTTTACAACGCTGTTTGTACCCTCAAATCCCTCCATGCATGTGTCTTGATTACCTAATGCCCCCCCTAGCCATGTCCTCATATCAGCCCCCATGTTACTGGTGCTGTTATATTTGCCTAATTGATAATTAATTAAATTAAGTACAATCACAAAATTATAATTGTATATTGAATTTGTTACTGAGGTACGTTACCTGATGTGGGGGTCTGAGAAGCAGAGAGAGTCCATGTAAGTTGATCAGTAGTGAAATCGAGAAGATCGAGACAATCAGCAATGGCATTAGAAAGCCGAAAATTTGTACCGAAAGTACCACTGAACTTAGACACAACAGAGATCACGTCTCGCACGGTTTGAATGGTAGATGTTAGAGAATCTACAAAAACAGATCGGGTAACTTTCAATAGCTCATCGCTTCTGTAATTGTAAGAAGCAGATATGGGAGTGCAAAGACTGGATACCAGTACTAGTACTAGTATTGGGACAATATTTTTGTTCCTTAATAAACAAGCCATATATATAATATTATATCCTATGTGTAAGTATTGGATTTCAGAGGAGGAGGAGGAAGTTAACTAACTTATTGATTGAGGGTGGGTATATATAACTGTATGGAGCGACCCAACCTTTACCTTGATCTCATTAATTGAATGAATGTATATGTTTTATAATTAAATTAAACTAACTGTAGTATATGTGCGGTCTTCGAGTGGTGGGTGGGTGGGGTAAAATTAATTAAATGTGTTCGGGAGACAGGTAAGGATATTTAATGTTGCAAAGAAATGAACGGGGCCGCATGTATACTACAGTAGTTTAACCATTGCACTTTACTCTTTAGGCTTAACTATGGCTTGCTTAAAAGCTTTCAAACAACCTCATATTGTACTTTCAACAAATCTCCTTTAAAGTTCTCCACCTATTCATCAACATTACCCTTTTCTCTATTTCATAATCTAGTCTTCTGTTTTACCATTTTCAGTTTTGTAACCATCCATTGGAAATGGCATATCTTTTTTTTTTTTTTTTTTTTTCTTTTTTCAAAAATAAGGAATACTCGTATGGAAAAACGGAGAATACAAATAAACGGGAAAAACGGGTAAGCTCGCACCTAAAAAATAACCAACTAAACGAAAACTATTTTTAAACGAGTCTCCCTTAACAACATGATAAACCTTAAAACAAACTAATCAATACTAAATCGACTACTATATGATAATATATAACATGAACCAAACCAAACGAACTAAATGAAATCAACAAATGGAAAAAAACAAAAAAACAAAAAAACAAAAAAAAAAAAACACGGGACGAACCCAACCAATTAACCTCTAGGTCCCGCCTTTTTTTTTTATGGTTATTTAATTTAAAAGGGCTACCCTTTCTTTTCACAAGAGTGGGAATGAGAATATTAACCATGTTCCAAAAAAAAGGTGTGATCAAACAAGCATAAAGGCATAAATTCAGTAAAAGCTGTAGGAAACTTTCTCATTAAGCTAAACTCACAAAGTGTTTGTCCTTGACCCAAACTAATATCATGGACATCAGTTTCATTTTCAGATTCCACCTCATCATGCTCACTGTGCAAACTAAAATTTGTCCATTCACATTGATAGTGATATTATTATAGAAAATATTCCATTTCATTAATCACTTCAACATTTCTTTTTTACTTTTCTACTGTTCTATGGCTTCCATCTATTACCAAAAGACTCCTCAACCTCGACCAGCTCCTCCACCTATTTTTCACTACTACCTACGGAGTAATAATTTAAACTTTAATAAAATTACGTGATTGGTCCCTGAACTTTATTCAAAATTGCAAATTAAGGACTAAAGTCTAATTTTGACTTAGAGAACCCTGAAATTTGCAAATGTTGTGTAGTTGGTCCCCAACTCTAACAGACGTTAGTAAAAGTCTGTTAATTAACCCATGTGCGAGGCACATGAATGAGGTAGGGTATTTTTGTCCATTTCATTTTACCCATTCATCTTCATCATCTTCATTCACATTCACATTTACATTCTAATTAAAATTCACAAAACCCTAATTTCTTCACTTCAAATTTATCAAATTTCAATCTAAACATTATCATTAGTCTAAACCTAAACAAATTTATGATTATAAACCTACATAAAATTATAATTATAATCATAAACATAAACAAAACACATTTACATCCATTAACCTCAATTAATGATCAGTGATTGTAAAATTTTTATAAAAATAAAAAATAGATGTCCGCATAACCTTGGGAAATTTTTGTAACACTATATATTAGTCTTTAAACATTTTTTTTCATCAGAATTAACGATACAATCAATTGTTACGATATATCCAAAAGATATATCATACACATAATAAATGAATTGAAACTTGCCTTAAAAAAAATAGCCGATTCGTCGTTGCAGTCGTGAAAAACTGAAAACCAATTCGAGGTGACCCATTTGATTCATTAATTGATTTTTTTAATTCATGGCCGGCGGCATACAATTCATTAATCCTTTACACTTCAGTAATTGATTCGATTCTCACCTGCACTACTCGAAGGAGATCCCTTAAAACAGCGCAAAATCTCGATCGTGGTGGGGCGGTGGATGGTGGGTGTTATCATTTGTTTACGGCGGTGATCGACTGTTGCCGACGGTGGTAGAATGGATTCATAATATTCCTAAATCGGAGAAATAAGGAACCAGGAAGGAATTTTCAAATTTGCAGATTATAACTCCGTAATATGTATTAATTTTAATTTTCAAAAATGGTTAGAATGATTTTTTATTCCAGGGTTTTGTGTTTTAAGATTTTAGGATTAGATCAGAAACGAGATGAAGAAAATAAGAATTTCAGTTTCAGGTTATAAGTAAAAGAAAAAGGAAAAGGAAAAGGAGATGAGAAGATAAAATGACAAAATCACCCTCATGTGACAAGCACATGTCACTACTTGACATATGTGGTCGTTAGTGTGAGGGACCAATCGCGCAAACTTAAACTTTAGGGTCATCCGTGGTAAAAATAGACTTTAGTCTTAACTAGTTATTGAACCCTCGCTTCGCGTCGGGGGTTCGATTTTTAATGTATTTTATTGCGTTTAGTAAAATCATTTTGTGGCTAACGATGATGTCGTTGAAGCGCAACTCGAGTCGAACTAAAAGGTATAACCCGTAAGAGATTTAAATGTTATTTTAAATTAACAATATATGTACATCTCCGCGTTTCGCTATGGAATTGTCGACTTTTAAAAATTTAACGCAAAATCAACGTGTATGAAAAGTACCCCAAATATTTAGCGTTTTTTTAAAAAACGTCCGTTTTGCGTATAGCTAGTGACATTGTGTTCCTAAAATTATTTCGAGTTTAACGATGGTGTCGGAAAAATTTAACTCGTTGCGAGCGAGAAGATATGACCCGTTGAATATTTGGGTGGAGTTTATTTAAGATTTTTTATGAGAAAATGGTTATTTGACACTTTACCCCCTGTTTGGGGGGTCGATTTGAATTTTTCATAAAAGTGTGGGGGTTTTTGTTGATAAAATGAAATTTAGTTAAAATTAAAAATAAAATAAAAAGGTGAAAAGTCGAAAATGCCTCTGGTACTATTCATAACTTTTGTGTGTTAGTTAATATGTAAATGTGCAATTTCAAACAAAGTTGAGAGACCAATCAAGTAATTTTAACTTAAACTTATTTAATACGAAGTACTTCAACTGGATCACCATTTTTCTCGTCATTATCTTTTTGAATGATTAATAGGATTCGAAACGTACCTGAATACATATGTGAGAAGAGGTGAGATGGATCATTGTTTATATTAACGTCCGGAAAAGTAATCACACACGGAGAACTTTTAAGTTTCACAGCTTGAGATTCCTTCAACGAATTTACTTTGTACCAAACGTGTTGGGGTGTGAAACTCGAACAAAAGAAGTCGAGAACAAAGATTTCAATGTACTAGCATCGGATGGTTTTGTGGTTTATCTTGCGCTGCATAACTAGAATCAAAAATTTCAAACTCAACACCGAACGAATATAGGATGTATCCGGTTCCTAAGGTTACTTTTGGAATTTGATTTTGTTTTTGATTTCATAGTTTTCTATAAAAGGTACCCTATTGTATTGTAACATTTGAGCACAAAGCTTATATCATTTGGATTTGAATCCGAAAATCCATCAATGTTATTTCTACTACATCCTTATGTTCATCACCATCACTCCTACGTGTTCATCACCATCACTTCCAAAATATTCACTCAAATTTAATACTCGCCACAATTTACCTTCAAAATTTGACACATTGACACGGTTAAAACCCATGTTTTCTAAAAAAACAACAAATTTGCTTCCATGTCACCGTTTCATTGCGAGTGCTCTTAAGGGCTCACGTAAGCAATTTCCTTAAAAGAAGACTTGCTATTGGAGGCAGCTAAAGATATGTCTAGTATCAGGATACACGGCTGTTATATGTTGTTACAAACTAACTAAACTTTTAATACATTCACGGCTGCTATATATATATTTTTTTAACTGCCACGGCTGCTATATATTGTTTGAAACTAACTAAACTTTTAATACAGTAGTTATAGTTATTTTGTATATTTGAGGAGGATATTGTGAACTTGACTTAAAAAACCACCAACATTTCTCGCACTAGTGTTACATCTTCACAACCGAAAGTTGTGTGAAAAGTTAGTTACTGGCTGGGGGCCTTACATGCTTACAGCAGCTGGTCGGTTGTGAAATTAAACGCTTTAATTAAACTTGGACTCTTGCAATCAAAAAGGTAAACCTTATTTAAACTTAGATGTACATATACTGTCGCGCTTGGAAAACAACCGATAAGGATACATGCATATGTTCGTCAAATTTTACGAGATCGTTGCAATGTTGCTCAACCTGCTGCATAAAGGAAGTGCTAAATGGTACGAGCTGTTTTACCATAACAACCCCATTTCTCACTTCACATCTAACATTCTCCGGAACGTTTCTTGCAATAGAAAATAGTCCAAGTAAACAACACGATCAATTCGTCCAAGGTCTGAGTAATACAAGTATTAAAAAGACACGATAAAACTTAAAGAATAATAAGACCTTCAAGTGTAAATATTCTTTAGATTCCAACCATGGTGTTTCACAAACATATAATCCTAATAGTGTTCAATCTACATAGTCAAAAGAACCTCAATTGTTAACTTCATGTATGCATGGACCAGTTGTTGAAACAAGCAAGAAACACTAGTAGTAAATTTGAAGTACATATTTGGTAAAACAAAGTTACTAAAGTTTCTGTATTACAACCGAATTGGCTAACCCAGCCTCTTCGATTGTCTGGTTCAAATCGTTTAGCTGCTTCGGAGGGAACCCCATGGTTAGTAACTGATAATTCCTGGTCCCTCCAGGTCTCGATGCATCAATGAAAGAACGGATATTGTTTATCGTGTGGTGGAGATTAAAGCGTGAAACCATACGGGTACCATCAGCTAATCTTAACTGGATAGAAGTAGATGGCAATGTGTCATTCACAACTAGGCCCACAAATGGAGTCGGGGCAGCATTTAAAGGGACCGAAGGGGCAACTACGGTGTCCTCTGAAGAAGTAGTCCCTAGGGTCCTACCCACTCCCACAAAGGCAGCATGGCAGTGTTTTTTGGACCTGCACATATATTGACATTAAAGTAGTATGCTATTAGGAAGATTGACATTAAAGTATATTTTACAGCAAACGCTCAAACTGTGTGCGTTAGAAAACAAGCTACAATATAAAAAGCCAGAGGCTTGTTGAATCTCGTTCCATCGGTATACAAACTCAGATTTAGATCATATACAATATTAGCATGGCAATAAACATACTAAGAAGAACACTGTCAGGAGACAGACAAACAGTGCAAATCTTCATTACATTTTATTTAAATTTTTTATGTATTTGTATATGTACTTTAAGTCATCATCATCGAGCTTTTGCATTTTGTGCAATTGATACCCAATCAAGTATTTATAAACCAACCGGAAAAATAATGACGAATAAGGTAAATTACCCTCTGGTTTGTTGCTGACGGAGTCCCGATAAAAGAGATAGGCCTGAAGTCATTATTTGCTGTAATTGCAATAAACATGTTAAAGTTAAGAAAACAAAATAAACGCAACGTAAATGGCTGAAGAAAGTAAAAGGTCAAATCAGGATTTACCTCCTCGGTCATACCCGTGGGCGAGGAAAATTTACGAAATAAGGCAGGACTTTTCATCATCTCTCTAAAAAGGGGATCTGAATCATACATGCCTTGTAATATATATGCAGGAGAACTCGTACTTGTCCTAGCACCAGTGGTTCTACGTTTAGCCGGGGGATTTTGGGGTGGGCCCTCTAGAACAATTAGGTAAACAGTGTCTTCTGCTTTCAAGCCTGTGCCGAGATAAAAACACGTTTGCATAATTAATCAAACTATTAAGTATATAAATACCATATGATAGATATGATGTTAAGTATCATTCTGGCGTTACTTATCGTAAAAAGTTAAGGAGATATATCTTCCGGGTTTATCAAATACCATTATAATGTTACACATCACTCTCAAGCAGGGGCGCATATATGTGGGGGCAGGGTGGGGCGCCCGCTCCCAGTGGATTTGCAATTTTCAGTACAAAAATTTTGGATTTTTCAATTTTGCTCCCACTGGATTTTTTTGCCCAGAAGCCTCCTCCGTATTTTGCCCAAAAGCCTCCGTATTTTGCCCAAAAGCCTCCGTATTTTGCCCAAAAGCTTCCGTAGTTTGCCCAAAAGCCTCTGTATTTTGTCCAAAAACCTCCATATTTAAAAAAAATTCGTCCCTGGTGAAAAAAATTCATGCTTCCGCCACTGCTCTCGAGAATATAAAAACAGGTTATGTGGGTCGGATCAAGGTTACCAGGTTTACTATTGAGTTCAAAAAATGAACCCGGTTAGAATACCAGGTCAGGTCAGGTCTAGGTCAACTCGTTACGACCAACCAACCCCAGAGTGGATCAATTCAACTCAACCTAACCAGTACAACCACCCCTAGAATACATGATATATGTATAACAGTAAACATATTACGAGTTATAATAAATATAGCAACCGGAGTAATATAAGCAAAATACCGTAGCTCAGTAGAGTCCGACCGTCTTCCAATATATGTCCTTGATATATCAGACACTGCCGTCCTGCCGGTATTTCGAACCTCGGTTCAAGAACGGACTTAAATGACTCAACAGAAGCCTCGAGGCTAGTCTGGACGGCAAACCTCGCATTTGAAGACTCCACATCAACAGTCACATCAAAAAAGCCCAATTCTTGAAGTTCTGCACGTATGGTAGCAGCATACAGTTCCGCCGGAGTCACTGTTATTCATTTTAAGACCATCAATCAATATTAGGTTTAAAATTCAGAAATACACAACGATATTTCCAATTCTGGAGTATAAGACTATCACAAAGTTATGGACATAAATAAAGTTACCTGCTCCACCAGTTCGACCCGCATCCCTGCATCCAGAAATGGAAAATTCATACCAACATATAAACTAAACCTAATTTATGTAGCTTTTGCATATTATCAACAATTGATGCGCAATCAAGTATTTATGAACCAACAGGAAAAAAAAATGACGAATAAGGCGATTTACCGATCAAGTCCCGAGAAAGTACATAGGTTTAGTGTCATCAATTGCTGAAATAGCAATAAACATGTTACACTTAAGAAAATAATAAGTGAATTAAAATAATAAAAGTGTTAATAGAATAAGATGTCACATCAGAATTACCTCCATGGTCATAGGCGAGGGTAAAAGACGATTAAAGTCGGGATTTTGCATCATCTCACTGAATTGGGGGTCTGAATCATGCATGTTTTCTATTAAATGTGCAGTGGGGCCGAGCTAAAAGGCGCAAAATTCAAGTGAGTCCACGTCATAATGATCGAGAAAAAAATTCAAACTACACGAGTAACAGAAATACCATGCTAGGAGTATGTTGAATAGGTACACCACCATTCACTCTTGGTGGAGACCTACCACACCCAGGCACGTAACCACGAGCCAGGTGAACAGTATGTTCTGCCTCCAAGCCTGCAGCCACATAAAAAGAC
This sequence comes from Rutidosis leptorrhynchoides, assembly GCF_046630445.1. NCBI lineage: Eukaryota > Viridiplantae > Streptophyta > Magnoliopsida > Asterales > Asteraceae > Rutidosis > Rutidosis leptorrhynchoides. Next base: position 676,229,358 of record NC_092333.1, on the reverse strand, counting down.
ATCTGAGCAATTAAAACTATCGAATTTGTAAATACCATATGATAGATATGATTTTACTTGTCGTTCAAAGAAAAAAAGATACGATTTTAATTAACATGTTCTTGCATTGCATATCGTAAAAAGATAGGTAAATAAACCTTTCAAGTTTATTAAATACTTTAACGAAAGATATCATGTTATACATCAATCAATCAATCTGAAGAATATTAAAAAAAAAAAACTCTAGTTGGACAGGTAACAACATCATTAAATGTCTCATGCTGCAGTAAAAAACGAAGACCGTTGACTAGAGAAACTTAAAGTTGTTCGATACGAACCAAGTGCTCGTATCAACAAGCCATATTAACTTTAGAAACAGCTAAAAATTTGAATATATAATTTTAAATTGATAAACTAAATTGTTTAAAGATGTTCTAATATTAAATTTGGATAAACACACCGAGCAATATGATTTTGTAAACGTTTTTGAGCTTATTAATATGATGAGTGATTGATTTAAAGATGAACTCATGTGACCTATTTGACCCGTAATAACATGTTAACTAAAATTAACATAAAAAATATGTTGACTTAATTAACTAAACAGGTTATCTGGGTCTTCGATCCGGTTCAACAGGTTTAATATTGGGTTCAAGAACTGAACCTAATATTGGGTTCAAAAAGTGAACCTCGTTAGAAAATCAGGTCGGGTCTGGGTCAACTCGTTATGACCAACCAACCCGATAACCATAACCAGAACTGATCAACTCAACCCAACCCAACCCTAGAATACATGATATCTGTATTACATGAGTTATGAAGGAAATACCATAGCTCTGTAGAGTCTGGTTGTTGTTCAAAACACGGCCTTTGAATATCAGACTCTGCTCAAGTGCGGAAATTTCACACTTCTGTTCGATGACGGACTTCAACAACTCAACCGATGCCTTGAGGCGAGCCTGAACCGCAAACTTCGTGCCGTTTGAAGGGCACCGCACATAAAGAGTCACCACGTCACCGATTTCAGAGTTACTATCACCGGCCATAGTAGGATTTATATAATACTGCAAAAAAAACTGCCCACAAAAACATCTCTTGATATCAGCATCGTAAGCTTAGATATATAACTTAGAAAGAACATAACAGTAACCATATGTCATTTAACAACCACATAACTATAAATATTGCAAACAACAAAAGCATGATGAACAAATTATTAAACAAAACATTAAACTAAACAGGTAGTCACTTTATTTTTTTCACACCAAACATGACATACCAATAAGTATTTGAAACTATCTATTGGCCATTTGTGTCAACAATAAACTAACAGATTTAAACTCAAATCAACACTACCAACTTGATGAGCATACTTGACATCGTATTATATAAGACTATCAATCTAAAAGAAACAGAACCAAATAGATACGTAACAAATAGATTTGCAATAACATAGCAAAGCAAACATGAAATAGTAATAAGAAATAAGAAAAGGCAATTATAATGCAAAAAAAAAAATCACTTAAAGACAATAACAACAGCTAAATATGTTACCGACATGAAATATATTTTACGACATTGAAACAGCAGAAAAAATGACCATTAACTTCAACATTCAACATGAAATATATTTTACGACATTGAAACAGCAAAACTATTTGTAAATAATAGACTAACTCTATTTTTCTAATAAACACGACAATCATAAACTGATAATAGCTTTTGGTCCCCCTTTGAGATTTGATTCAACACTTGGATGAATCTGTCAAAGTGACAGAGCTGATAAAACTCAAATTTAACTACTAAAAACAAAGAACATATGCTGTGTTTCTATCAAAACACATATACAACCGACAGTCATATGAAAAATCAACTCCACCAAATGCACTGATTAAAATTCCAGAGAATAATCTAAGCCAAAACATAAAAACAAACCTCGAATCATACAAACCTACCTCCACAAAAAAAAAAAAAAAAAAATAAAAAAATAAAAAAAACACCAAAAAATTGACGACTATCAGTGTAAATACAACAGCACAGATGTTAAAATACTCCGTTATTTAATGATATTATTACCATCCACTTTACGAAAAGCTTGCAGATGTTCATCGATAAAACGTACAACACAAATACATCCGCTAATTTTTAGTCTCCAACAAAATCAGCATAAATACATACATACGGAGACAACTAAAACCCTAGGTATGTTGGGGGAAATATAACAAAATTTAACCATGCAACAAAATACTGATTGATCATTATAAAGAATTGAAACTATAAATATTGAAACCTGATTATGAGATTATGAGTAAGATCAGCTTCACGTACCACGATTTCTTCTTGGCAACAGTTGGGCGATGTGTGTTTAGCAATTCTAATTGTATAACTATACCGAGTGTATATATATATATATATATATATATATATATATATATATATATATATATATATATATATATATATATATATATATATATCCAGATGAATGATTAAGTAACCAATCGAGAGAAGCCGAGGAAAGCAAAAAAAAAAAAAAAAATTCTTTTTTTGTTTATTGAAAAAACTGTATTCACGATATTGATTGGATGAAAATATGAACATTTAGAAAACACACTTCGTGATGAATGTTATTATTTTGGCGGGAAAACGATCCACAAAAAAAACATTCAAGATAAGGATGTTAACTTTTTTTTTCATGTTTTGTGAAGTAAAATTTAGCCCGATTTAGAGTTTAGGGTTTGGTGTTTTGGGTTTATTCCATAAACCCAAAACACCAAACCCTAAACTCTAAATCGTTCGTGTTAAAAACTTAATCTAAACCCTAAATCTAAACCCTAAACCCTAAATTTCTAAATCCTAATATCTAAACCCTATAAACCCTAAATCTAAACTCTAAACCCTAAATTTCTAAACCCTAATATCTAAACCCTATAAACCCTAATATCTAAACCCTAATGTCTAAAACCTCAACATACGCTCGAAAAACACGATAATTGTTATATATTACTTCTTCGAGCGTTTTCCCACCAAAATAAAAACATTTATCACAAAGTGTCTTTATTAAATGTTCATATTTTCATCCGATCTATAATGTTCGTGAACTAAGTTTTTTCAAAAAACGAAGAAAAAAAAAATTTGCTTCCCCCCGCTTCCCCCCGATTGGTTACTTCCCTCTTGATCCTACCAATATATATATATATATATATATATATATATATATATATATATATATATACATATATATATATATATATATTATGTTAGTAGTAAGTTAGAGCACTGGGAGTGGTGACTGAGTTCACTTGACATGTGAGGCCTGACTTGTTGAGTCAGAAAAAGTGGTGAGTGGTAACCTCTGTCAGTTGATCAGTTTATATTTTTATTATTATTTTTATGATTTTAAAAATAACATAAATGAATAAAATTATAAAAATTAACATAAATAAAATAACTTCCATTAAAATAAAATAAAAACATTACAATTTCCAAAAAAAATAAAAAAAAAATTACAATTCTTAAAAAAAGGTTACAATTCCTAAATAAAAAAAAAACCATTACAATCCCTATTTATTAAAAACCAATATGAAACGATTCAATTCCCACTTCGAAGCTTAGCCCGAATCGCCGCTTTCTTCGCTTGAAGTGAAATTTCCCGTTCTTATTGATTAAAAACGTTCCATATTAATTGATTTCGTTGCGAGGTTTTGACCTCTATATTAGACGTTTTTCAAAGACTGCATTCATTTTAAAACAAACCATAACCTTTATTTCATCAATAAAGGTTTAAAAAGCTTTACGTAGATTATCAAATAATGATAATCTAAAATATCATGTTTACACACGACCATTACATAATGGTTTACAATACAAATATGTTACAACAAAATAAGTTTCTTGAATGCAGTTTTTACACAATATCATACAAGCATGGACTCCAAATCTCGTCCTTATTTAAGTATGCGACAGCGGAAGCTCTTAATAATCACCTGAGAATAAACATGCTTAAAACGTCAACAAAAATGTTGGTGAGTTATAGGTTTAACCTATATACATCAAATCATAATAATAGACCACAAGATTTCATATTTCAATACACATCCCATACATAGAGATAAAAATCATTCATATGGTGAACACCTGGTAACCGACATTAACAAGATGCATATATAAGAATATCCCCATCATTCCGGGACACCCTTCGGATATGATATAAATTTCGAAGTACTAAAGCATCCGGTACTTTGGATGGGGTTTGTTAAGCCCAATAGATCTATCTTTAGGATTCGCGTCAATTAGGGTGTCTGTTCCCTAATTCTTAGATTACCAGACTTAATAAAAAGGGGCATATTCGATTTCGATAATTCAACCATAGAATGTAGTTTCACGTACTTGTGTCTATTTTGTAAATCATTTATAAAACATGCATGTATTCTCATCCCAAAAATATTAGATTTTAAAAGTGGGACTGTAACTCAGTTTCACAGATTTTTACTTCGTCGGGAAGTAAGACTTGGCCACTGGTTGATTCACAAACCTATAACAATATATACATATATATCAAAGTATGTTCAAAATATATTTACAACACTTTTAATATATTTTGGTGTTTTAAGTTTATTAAGTCAGCTGTCCTCGTTAGTAACCTACAACTAGTTGTCCACAGTTAGATGTACAGAAATAAATCGATAAATATTATCTTGAATCAATCCACGACCCAGTGTATACGTATCTCAGTATTGATCACAACTCAAACTATATATATTTTGGAATCAACCTCAACCCTGTATAGCTAACTCCAACATTCACATATAGAGTGTCTATGGTTGTTCCGAAATATATATAGATGTGTCGACATGATAGGTCGAAACATTGTATACGTGTCTATGGTATCTCAAGATTACATAATATACAATACAAGTTGATTAAGTTATGGTTGGAATAGATTTGTTACCAATTTTCACGTAGCTAAAATGAGAAAAATTATCCAATCTTGTTTTACCCATAACTTCTTCATTTTAAATCCGTTTTGAGTGAATCAAATTGCTATGGTTTCATATTGAACTCTATTTTATGAATCTAAACAGAAAAAGTATAGGTTTATAGTCGGAAAAATAAGTTACAAGTCGTTTTTGTAAAGGTAGTCATTTCAGTCGAAAGAACGACGTCTAGATGACCATTTTAGAAAACATACTTCCACTTTGAGTTTAACCATAATTTTTGGATATAGTTTCATGTTCATAATAAAAATAATTTTCTCAGAATAACAACTTTTAAATCAAAGTTTATCATAGTTTTTAATTAACTAACCCAAAACAGCCCGCGGTGTTACTACGACGGCGTAAATCCGGTTTTACGGTGTTTTTCGTGTTTCCAGGTTTTAAATCATTAAGTTAGCATATCATATAGATATAGAACATGTGTTTAGTTGATTTTAAAAGTCAATTTAGAAGGATTAACTTTTGTTTGCGAACAAGTTTAGAATTAACTAAACTATGTTCTAGTGATTACAAGTTTAAACCTTCGAATAAGATAGCTTTATATGTATGAATCGAATGATGTTATGAACATCATTACTACCTTAAGTTCCTTGGATAAACCTACTGGAAAAGAGAAAAATGGATCTAGCTTCAACGGATCCTTGGATGGCTCGAAGTTCTTGAAGCAGAATCATGACACGAAAACAAGTTCAAGTAAGATCATCACTTGAAATAAGATTGCTATAGTTATAGAAATTGAACCAAAGTTTGAATATGATTATTACCTTGTATTATAATGATAACCTACTGTAAGAAACAAAGATTTCTTGAGGTTGGATGATCACCTTACAAGATTGGAAGTGAGCTAGCAAACTTGAAAGTATTCTTGATTTTATGTAACTAGAACTTGTAGAATTTATGAAGAACACTTAGAACTTAAAGATAAAACTTGAGAGAGATCAATTAGATGAAGAAAATTGAAGAATGAAAGTGTTTGTAGGTGTTTTTGGTCGTTGGTGTATGGATTAGATATAAAGGATATGTAATTTTGTTTTCATGTAAATAAGTCATGAATGATTACTCATATTTTTGTAATTTTATGAGATATTTCATGCTAGTTGCCAAATGATGGTTCCCACATGTGTTAGGTGACTCACATGGGCTGCTAAGAGCTGATCATTGGAGTGTATATACCAATAGTACATACATCTAAAAGCTGTGTATTGTACGAGTACGAATACGGGTGCATACGAGTAGAATTGTTGATGAAACTGAACGAGGATGTAATTGTAAGTATTTTTGTTAAGTAGAAGTATTTTGATAAGTGTATTGAAGTCTTTCAAAAGTGTATAAATACATATTAAAACACTACATGTATATACATTTTAACTGAGTCGTTAAGTCATCGTTAGTCGTTACATGTAAGTGTTGTTTTGAAACCTTTAGGTTAACGATCTTGTTAAATGTTGTTAACCCAATGTTTATAATATCAAATGAGATTTTAAATTATTATATTATCATGATATTATCATGTATGAATATCTCTTAATATGATATATATATACATTAAATGTCTTTACAACGATAATCGTTACATATATGTCTCGTTTAAAAATCATTAAGTTAGTAGTCTTGTTTTTACATATGTAGTTCATTGTTAATATACTTAATGATATGTTTACTTATCATAGTATCATGTTAACTATATATATATCCATATATATGTCATCATATAGTTTTTACAAGTTTTAACGTTCGTGAATCACCGGTCAACTTGGGTGGTCAATTGTCTATATGAAACATATTTCAATTAATCAAGTTTTAACAAGTTTGATTGCTTAACATGTTGGAAACACTTAATCATGTAAATATCAATCTCAATTAATATATATAAACATGGAAAAGTTCGGGTCACTACAGTACCTACCCGTTAAATAAATTTCGTCCCGAAATTTTAAGCTGTTGAAGGTGTTGACGAATCTTCTGGAAATAGATGCGGGTATTTCTTCTTCATCTGATCTTCACGCTCCCAGGTGAACTCGGGTCCTCTACGAGCATTCCATCGAACCTTAACAATTGGTATCTTGTTTTGCTTAAGTCTTTTAACCTCACGATCCATTATTTCGACGGGTTCTTCGATGAATTGAAGTTTTTCGTTGATTTGGATTTCATCTAACGGAATAGTGAGATCTTCTTTAGCAAAACATTTCTTCAAATTCGAGACGTGGAAAGTGTTATGTACAGCCGCGAGTTGTTGAGGTAACTCAAGTCGGTAAGCTACTAGTCCGACACGATCAATAATCTTGAATGGTCCAATATACCTTGGATTTAATTTCCCTCGTTTACCAAATCGAACAACGCCTTTCCAAGGTGAAACTTTAAGCATGACCATCTCTCCAATTTCAAATTCTATATCTTTTCTTTTAATGTCAGCGTAGCTCTTTTGTCGACTTTGGGCGGTTTTCAACCGTTGTTGAATTTGGATGATCTTCTCGGTAGTTTCTTGTATAATCTCCGGACCCGTAATCTGTCTATCCCCCACTTCACTCCAACAAATCGGAGACCTGCACTTTCTACCATAAAGTGCTTCAAAAGGCGCCATCTCAATGCTTGAATGGTAGCTGTTGTTGTAGGAAAATTCTGCTAACGGTAGATGTCGATCCCAACTGTTTCCGAAATCAATAACACATGCTCGTAGCATGTCTTCAAGCGTTTGTATCGTCCTTTCGCTCTGCCCATCAGTTTGTGGATGATAGGCAGTACTCATGTCTAGACGAGTTCCTAATGCTTGCTGTAATGTCTGCCAGAATCTTGAAATAAATCTGCCATCCCTATCAAAGATAATAGAGATTGGTATTCCATGTCTGGAGATGACTTCCTTCAAATACAGTCATGCTAACTTCTCTATCTTGTCATCTTCTCTTATTGGCAGGAAGTGTGCTGATTTGGTGAGACGATCAACTATTACCCAAATAGTATCAAAACCACTTGCAGTCCTTGGCAATTTAGTGATGAAATCCATGGTAATGTTTTCCCATTTCCATTCCGGGATTTCGGGTTGTTGAAGTAGACCTAATGGTTTCTGATGCTCAGCTTTGACCTTAGAACACGTCAAACATTCTCCTACGTATTTAGCAACATCAGCTTTCATACCCGGCCACCAAAAATGTTTCTTGAGATCCTTGTACATCTTCCCCGTTCCAGGATGTATTGAGTATCTGGTTTTATGAGCTTCTCTAAGTACCATTTCTCTCATATCTCCAAATTTTGATACCCAAATCCTTTCAGCCCTATACCGGGTTCCGTCTTTCCGAATATTAAGATGCTTCTCCGATCCTTTGGGTATTTCATCCTTTAAATTTCCCTTTTTTAAAACTCCTTGTTGCGCCTCCTTTATTTGAGTAGTAAGGTTATTATGAATCATTATATTCATAGATTTTACTCAAATGGGTTCTATGTCCTTCCTGCTCAAGGCATCGGCTACCACATTTGCCTTCCCCGGGTGGTAACGAATCTCAAAGTCGTAATCATTCAATAATTCAATCCACCTACGCTGCCTCATATTCAGTTGTTTCTGATTAAATATGTGTTGAAGACTTTTGTGGTCGGTATATATAATACTTTTGACCCCATATAAGTAGTGCCTCCAAGTCTTTAATGCAAAAACAACCGCGCCTAATTCCAAATCATGCGTCGTATAATTTTACTCGTGAATCTTCAATTGTCTAGACGCATAAGCAATCACCTTCGTTCGTTGCATTAATACACAACCGAGACCTTGCTTTGATGCGTCGCAATAAATCACAAAATCATCATTCCCTTCAGGCAATGACAATATAGGTGCCGTAGTTAGCTTTTTCTTCAATGACTGAAACGTTTTCTCTTGTTCATCCTTCCATTAAAATTTCTTCCCTTTATGCGTTAATGCAGTCAAGGGTTTTGCTATTCTGGAAAAGTCTTGGATGAACCTTCTGTAGTAACCAGCTAGTCTTAAAAACTGGCGTATGTGTTTCGGAGTTTTCGGGGTTTCCCACTTTTCAACAGTTTCTATCTTTGCCGGATCCACCTTAATACCTTCTTTGTTCACTATGTGACCGAGGAATTGAACTTCTTCCAACCAAAATGCACACTTTGAAAACTTAGCGTACAATTCTTCCTTCCTCAATACTTCTAACACCTTTCTCAAATGTTCACCGTGTTCTTGGTCATTCTTTGAGTAAATAAGTATGTCATCAATGAAAACAATGACAAACTTGTCAAGGTATGGTCCACACACTCGGTTCATAAGGTCCATGAACACAGCTGGTGCATTAGTTAAACCAAACGGCATGACCATAAACTCATAATGACCGTAACGTGTTCTGAAAGCAGTCTTTGGAATATCATCTTCTTTCACCCGCATTTGATGATACCCGGAACGTAAGTCAATCTTTGAATAAACAGACGAGCCTTGTAGTTGATCAAATAAGTCATCGATTTGCGGTAGTGGGTAGCGGTTCTTGATGGTAAGTTTGTTCAACTCTCGGTAGTCGATACACAACCTGAATGTACCATCTTTCTTCTTGACAAACAAAACAGGAGCTCCCCACGGTGATGTGCTTGGTCGAATGAAACCACGCTCTAAAAGTTCTTGTAATTGGCTTTGCAGTTCTTTCATCTCACTGGGTGCGAGTCTGTAAGGAGCACGAGCTATTGGTGCAGCTCCTGGTACAAGATCTATTTGAAATTCAACGGATCGATGTGGGGGTAATCCCGGTAATTCTTTCGGAAATACATCGGGAAATTCTTTTGCAATGGGAACATCATTGATGCTCTTTTCTTCAGTTTGTACTTTCTCGACGTGTGCTAGAACAGCATAGCAACCTTTTCTTATTAGTTTTTGTGCCTTCAAATTACTAATAAGATGTAGCTTCGTGTTGCCCTTTTCTCCGTACACCATTAAGGGTTTTCCTTTTTCTCGTATAATGCGAATTGCATTTTTGTAACAAACGATCTCTGCTTTCACTTCTTTCAACCAGTCCATACCGATTATCACATCAAAACTCCCTAACTCTACTGGTATCAAATCAATCTTAAATGTTTCGCTAACCAGTTTAATTTCTCGATTCCGACATATATTATCTGCTGAAATTAATTTACCATTTGCTAATTCGAGTACAAATTTACTATCCAAAGGTGTCAATGGATAACTTAATTTAGCACAAAAATCTCTACTCATATAGCTTCTATCCGCACCCGAATCAAATAAAACGTAAGCAGATTTATTGTCAATAAGAAACGTACCCGTAACAAGCTCCGGGTCTTCTTGTGCCTCTGCCGCATTAATATTGAAAACTCTTCCGCGGCCTTGTCCATTCGTGTTCTCCTGGTTCGGGCAATTTCTAATAATGTGGCCCGGTTTTCCACATTTATAACAAACTACATTGGCATAACTTGCTCCGACACTACTTGCTCCTCCATTACTCGTTCCGACACCATTTGTTCCTTTCGTTCTGTTAACCCCTGGTCCATAGACCTCACACTTCGCCGCGCTATGACCATTTCTTTTACACTTATTGCAAAATTTGGTGCAGAACCCCGAGTGATACTTTTCACACCTTTGGCATAGCTGCTTCTGATTGTTGTTGTTGTTGCGGTTGTTATTGTTGTTGGGATGATTGTTGTAGTTGCTGTAGTTGTTGTTGTTGTTGTTGTTGTTGTTGTTGTTATTGTTGGGCCGTTTGTTGTAGTTGCGATTGATGTTGCGATTGTTGGGATAATTGTTGCGATTATTGTTGTAATTACTGTTGTTGTTGTATTGGTGATTCTTATCACCGTTTTCCTCCCACTTTCTTTTGACTTGCTTCACATTGGCCTCTTCAGCAGTCTGTTCTTTAATTCTTTCTTCAATCTGGTTCACTAGTTTGTGAGCCATTCTACATGCCTGTTGTATGGAGGCGGGCTCGTGTGAACTTATATCTTCTTGGATTCTTTCCGGTAATCCTTTCACAAACGCGTCGATCTTCTCTTCTTCATCTTCGAATGCTCCCGGACATAATAGGCACAATTCTGTGAATCATCTTTCGTACGTGATAATATCAAATCCTTGGGTTCGTAACCCTCTAAGTTCTGTCTTGAGCTTATTGACCTCGGTTCTGGGACGGTACTTCTCGTTCATCAAGTGCTTGAATGCTAACCACGGTAGTGCGTACGCATCATCTTGTCCCACTTGCTCTAGATAGGTATTCCACCATGTTAACGCAGAATTTGTGAAGGTATGCGTAGCGTACTTCACTTTGTCCTCTTCAGTACACTTACTTATGGCAAACACCGATTCGACCTTCTCGGTCCACCGTTTCAATCCGATCGGTCCTTCGGTTCCATCAAATTCCAAAGGTTTGCAGGCAATGAATTCTTTGTAGGTGCATCCTACACGATTTTCTGTACTGCTAGATCCAAGGTTATTGTTGGTATGTAGCGCAGCCTGTACTGCGGCTATGTTTGAAGCTAGAAAAGTACGGAATTCCTCTTCATTCATATTCACGGTGTGTCGAGTAGTCGGTGCCATTTCCTTCAAAATAGTCAAATGGAACAAGTTAATCATACAGAATATTAAGAGTAGTTAATAGTATTTCGTAGCATAATATGAACTCATTTATAAAAGCTTTTTCTTCATATTAGCGTTTTATAAGTTTAAATTCGGGTAGTACCTACCCGTTAAGTTCATACTTAGTAGCTAATATACAATTCAACTACTACAATTCTATATGAAAAACTGATTATAATAATATTTCGCGTTCAAACTTTTACACAATATTTTACAAACTTACAATACCGCTTATTTTACATATAGCATGAAATATAGCACACAATAAATTTGATACAAGATGGTTGTGAAGATAATTCTAGCTAGTACACAAGTCGTTCAGCAAAGGCAATAAAGACACGTAATTCATACGTCCAGAAACAAGTCATGCATTCTGGTTTTACTAGGATTACTTCCCATCCTTGGTCTTGTGGAACATAACCGTTATGGCCGTTGATAAGACAGCGTGTTGTAACGTCGTCAAAGGGACGAGGGTTACGTAATGTCCAACAGTCCCGTAACAATCTAAAAACCTCATTTCTTACCCCAATTACCGACTCCGTCACTTGTGGAAACGTTTTGTTTAATAGTTGTAGCCCGATGTTCTTGTTCTCACTTTGGTGAGAAGCGAACATTACTAATCCGTAAGCATAACATGCTTCTTTATGTTGCATGTTAGCCGCTTTTTCTAAATCACGAAGTCCAATATTCGGATATATTGAGTCAAAATAATTTCTTAACCCATTGCGTAAAATAGCATTTGGGTTCCCCGCAATATATGCGTCAAAGTAAACACATCGTAACTTATGGATTTCCCAATGTGATATCCCCCATCTTTCGAACGAAAGCCTTTTATAAACCAAGGCATTCTTGGAACGTTCTTCGAATCTCTTACAAGCTGATCTCGCCTTAAATAGTTGTGCCGAAGAATTCTGACCGACTCTAGACAAGATTTCATCAATCATGTCTCCGGGTAGGTCTCTTAAAATATTGGGTTGTCTATCCATTTTGTGTTTTATACTGTAAAATAGACAAGAGTTAGATTCATAAAAAAAAAATACTTATTAATACAAGCAATTTTTACATATATCATAAAGCATAAGCACACTATATTACATATATTACACCACACGAATACAACTATCTTATTCCGACTCGCTTGTTTCTTCTTCTTCGGTTTTGGTTCATTTTGCCAAATTTCTAGGGATATATGATGTTCCCCTAATACGAGCCGTCGTTATCCACATTGGTTTAGAAAAACCTGGTGGTTTAGAGGTTCCCGGGTCATTGTTACAACTTAAGGACTTCGGGGGTTGACGATACATATAAAGTTCATCGGGGTTGGAATTAGATTTCTCTATTTTTTTGCCATTTCCCTTATTATTTTCTTTTGCCTTTTTAAATTCAGTTGGGGTAATTTCTATAACATCATCAGAATTTTCGTCGGAATCCGATTCATCGGAGAATTGGTAATCCTCCCAATATTTTGCTTCCTTGGCGGAAACACCATTGACCATAATTAACCTTGGTTGGTTGGTTGAGGATTTTCTTTTACTTAATCGTTTTATTATTTCCCCCACCGGTTCTATTTCTTCATCCGGTTCCGATTCTTCTTCCGGTTCCGATTCTTCTTCCGGTTCTGACTCTTCTTCCGGTTCCTCTTCGGGAACTTGTGAATCAGTCCACGAATCATTCCAATTTACATTTGACTCTTCATTATTATTAGGTGAGTCAATGGGACTTGTTCTAGAGGTAGACATCTATCACATAATATCAAACGCGTTAAGAGATTAATATATCACATAATATTCACATGTTAAAAATATATAGTTTCCAACAAAATTTGTTAAGCAATCATTTTTCAAGTAAACACGGTCGAAGTCCAGACTCACTAATGCATCCTAACAAACTCGATAAGACACACTAATGCAAAATTCTGGTTCTCTAAGACCAACGCTCTGATACCAACTGAAATGTCCCGTTCTTATTGATTAAAAACGTTCCATATTAATTGATTTCGTTGCGAGATTTTGACCTCTATATGAGACGTTTTTCAAAGACTGCATTCATTTTAAAACAAGCCATAACCTTTATTTCATCAATAAAGGTTTAAAAAGCTTTACGTAGATTATCAAATAATGATAATCTAAAATATCCTGTTTACACACGACCATTACATAATGGTTTACAATACAAATATGTTACAACAAAATAAGTTTCTTGAATGCAGTTTTTACACAATATCATACAAGCATGGACTCCAAATCTCGTCCTTATTTAAGTATGCGATAGCGGAAGCTCTTAATAATCACCTGAGAATAAACATGCTTAAAACGTCAACAAAAATGTTGGTGAGTTATAGGTTTAACCTATATACATCAAATCATAATAATAGACCACAAAATTTCATATTTCAATACACATCCCATACATAGAGATAAAAATCATTCATATGGTGAACACCTGGTAACCGAAATTAACAAGATGCATATATAAGAATATCCCCATCATTCCGGGACACCCTTCGGATATGATATAAATTTCAAAGTACTAAAGCATCCGGTACTTTGGATGGGGTTTGTTAAGCCCAATAGATCTATCTTTAGGATTCGCGTCAATTAGGGTGTCTGTTCCCTAATTCTTAGATTACCAGACTTAATAAAAAGGGGCATATTCGATTTTGATAATTCAACCATAGAATGTAGTTTCACGTACTTGTGTCTATTTTGTAAATCATTTATAAAACCTGCATGTATTCTCATCCCAAAAATATTAGATTTTAAAAGTGGGACTATAACTCACTTTCACAGATTTTTACTTCGTCGGGAAGTAATACTTGGCCACTGGTTGATTCACAAACCTATAACAATATATACATATATATCAAAGTATGTTCAAAATATATTTACAACACTTGTAATATATTTTGGTGTTTTAAGTTTATTAAGTCAGCTGTCCTCGTTAGTAACCTACAACTAGTTGTCCACAGTTAGATGTACAGAAATAAATCGATAAATATTATCTTGAATCAATCCACGACCCAGTGTATACGTATCTCAGTATTGATCACAACTCAAACTATATATATTTTAGAATCAACCTCAACCCTGTATAGCTAACTCCAACATTCACATATAGAGTGTCTATGGTTGTTCCGAAATATATATAGATGTGTCGACATGATAGGTCGAAACATTGTATACGTGTCTATGGTATCTCAAGATTACATAATATACAATACAAGTTGATTAAGTTATGGTTGGAATAGATTTGTTACCAATTTTCACGTAGCTAAAATGAGAAAAATTATCCAATCTTGTTTTACCCATAACTTCTTCATTTTAAATCCGTTTTGAGTGAATCAAATTTCTATGGTTTCATATTGAACTCTATTTTATGAATCTAAACAGAAAAAGTATAGGTTTATAGTCGGAAAAATAAGTTAAAAGTCGTTTTTGTAAAGGTAGTCATTTCAGTCGAAAGAACGACGTCTAGATGACCATTTTAGAAAACATACTTCCACTTTGAGTTTAACCATAATTTTTGGATATAGTTTCATGTTCATAATAAAAATAATTTTCTCAGAATAACAACTTTTAAATCAAAGTTTATCATAGTTTTTAATTAACTAACCCAAAACAGCCCGCGGTGTAACTAAGACGGCGTAAATCCGGTTTTACGGTGTTTTTCGTGTTTCCAGGTTTTAAATCATTAAGTTAGCATATCATATAGATGTATAACATGTGTTTAGTTGATTTTAAAAGTCAAGTTAGAAGGATTAACTTTTGTTTGCGAACAAGTTTAGAATTAACTAAACTATGTTCTAGTGATTACAAGTTTAAACCTTCGAATAAGATAGCTTTATATGTATGAATCGAATGATGTTATGAACATCATTACTACCTTAAGTTCCTTGGATAAACCTACTGGAAAAGAGAAAAATGGATCTAGCTTCAACGGATCCTTGGATGGCTCGAAGTTCTTGAAGCAGAATCATGACACGAAAACAAGTTCAAGTAAGATCATCACTTGAAATAAGATTGTTATAGTTATAGAAATTGAACCAAAGTTTGAATATGATTATTACCTTGTATTAGAATAATAACCTACTGTAATAAACAAAGATTTCTTGAGGTTGGATGATCACCTTACAAGATTGGAAGTGAGCTAGCAAACTTGAAAGTATTCTTGATTTTATGTAACTAGAACTTGTAGAATTTATGAAGAACACTTAGAACTTGAAGATAGAACTTGAGAGAGATCAATTAGATGAAGAAAATTGAAGAATGAAAGTGTTTTTAGGTGTTTTTGATCGTTGGTTTATGGATTAGATATAAAGGATATGTAATTTTGTTTTCATGTAAATAAGTCATGAATGATTACTCATATTTTTGTAATTTTATGAGATATTTCATGCTAGTTGCCAAATGATGGTTCCTACATGTGTTAGGTGACTCACATGGGCTGCTAAGAGCTGATCATTGGAGTGTATATACCAATAGTAAATACATCTAAAAGCTGTGTATTGTACGAGTACGAATACGGGTGCATACGAGTAGAATTGTTGATGAAACTGAACGAGGATGTAATTGTAAGCATTTTTGTTAAGTAGAAGTATTTTGATAAGTGTATTGAAGTCTTTCAAAAGTGTATAAATACATATTAAAACACTACATGTATATACATTTTAACTGAGTCGTTAAGTCATCGTTAGTCGTTACATGTAAGTGTTGTTTTGAAACCTTTAGGTTAACGATCTTGTTAAATGTTGTTAACCCAATGTTTATAATATCAAATGAGATTTTAAATTATTATATTATCATGATATTATCATGTATGAATATCTCTTAATATGATATATATACATTAAATGTCTTTACAACGATAATCGTTACATATATGTCTCGTTTAAAAATCATTAAGTTAGTAGTCTTGTTTTTACATATGTAGTTCATTGTTAATATACTTAATGATATGTTTACTTATCATAGTATCATGTTAACTATATATATATCCATATATATGTCATCATATAGTTTTTACAAGTTTTAACGTTCGTGAATCACCGGTCAACTTGGGTGGTCAATTGTCTATATGAAACATATTTCAATTAATCAAGTCTTAACAAGTTTGATTGCTTAACATGTTGGAAACACTTAATCATGTAAATATCAATCTCAATTAATATATATAAACATGGAAAAGTTCGGGTCACTACATGAAGAACCAATGCACCTTCTTCATCCATTCCCGCGGTAGACATTTGTAGCATTTTCAAATCAAAGTAACTAGTCATTGATTCGAAAGTGCTGCTTGCACTTTCATCAAACGAGGATCTTGCGGAAGTGGCGGAGCTCGAAGAAGTCTTTTGTGATTTTGATTTTCTTGATTTTCCCGGAGGTCGTGGCGTTGCATCCTCCCCATATAGCTCTGCATTTGAATTCTCTTCTGGTTCCTGCGGTTCCTCATCAAGATCACAATCATCCAAACTAACACAATCACGTTTGGTTGTTTTAAGTGGAGTCGGGTTGTTCCACTTTTGCTTATCTTTTAGAAATTCCCAAGCTAGGTAATTATTAAACCTCTTAAACGTCTCCACCTTGTATTGTGCATCACAACGTTCCTTAAAATTGACATCACTCTCGCCACTACGCGGAACTCGTTTGAGACGACTCACGATTCCACCATACTTTCTGCAACATTCATTCATTTTTGTCCATTTGGAGGTCAACATATCCTTTGTTCGTTTGTAAGGTGGACCCCTCGAATGGTACTCATTCATAACCACGTTCCAAAACGAAGCCGACTTTTGATCAATGCCTTGGTTTGGATCTTCAGAAGCCGCAATCTACGATTGAGCTAAACGTAGCTCATCTTCGGGTTCCCACAAGTACTCAATTCATCTTCTAGGTTGAGACGAATCGACCGAAACTTCTTTTCCTTTAGCCTTTGCTCTCGACTTGCGTTTTGGTGCTTGTGGTGTTTGTTGTGTTTGTGGAACTTGTGATTGTTGTTGTTGTTGTTGTCATATCATAAACGCTTGCATTTGCTCGGGAGACATTTGTGGAAATGATTGTTGTGAATTGGCAAAATTCGAAAAATCGAGATTAGCCTCACCACCACTAGCCGAACCTTGAGCCGATCCGGGTGAATAGGGTGAGAGTGGACTCCATTATGAATTGAGATAATATTGGTTATTTGCCATTTGTTTGTGTTTGTGAATGAGATTTGTGTTTGTGTTTGTGTTTGTGTGTATATAGAAAGTAAAAAAGAAAAAAAAATTCCCAACGGGTAGGAAACATAGCCGTTAGATTTAATATTTTTTTTTCAACCCATACATCTCGTCGCCTACGAGACTGACCAATGTGCAACCCAAATAAGTGACGGGGTGGGGGAGTGGGGCGACTTGCGACGAGGAGTTTGACGGGGTGGTTACTTGCCTCCACTCCCACTGCTCTTATTATGCGTTTTACGAGAGCTACAATTTTAAAAGCTTAATTAAGTAATTTGCATATCATAAACTCTCCTTTTTTTCCTTTCTTAAATACTTATTGTTTTAGTTTTATTAAGGACAGAATTAAAAAGAAAATTATGTCTAATTTTCTTTCAGTCATTTCTTTCCAAAATAAAAAAAAAAAAATTAGTTCTCTTACTTACTTTTCTCTTCTCTTCACTTATTTTCTCTCTACAAAACTTGGGAACAAAGTGTAAAGGTTAAAAGTTCATAACGGGCCTAGCCAGTGGCGGAGCCAGGATTATAACTGGTTGGTGTCATAATATAAATTCAAAATTTATTAAATTTCAAAAATTATTGACATGTTAAGTACCAAAAAAAAACAAATTACTTTCTATCCAACATTGCGTTCAGACTCCGTCAGACTCCTAACCACGTTAAAATAATTGATAAATAAAATCAAGTTACTCTCTATCACAATTGTTCCCTACGATATTTCATTCGTTGGAAAACATCTATAATTTCTAACACTAGCAATCGTTTCTTTTTCTGTGGCACCAATAAGACAACCTTTCATGGAGATTTATGGTTGTATGCGCCTCTGCTTCGCTAACGTATGATGAATGATCAGTTTCAGCAAAATAATACTCTGTATTATTCTATGAATAAAACTCCAATTTGTCTAACTTGATGATTCCCTAACAGCAACGATTGGTATATTATCAATTATCAATTAAATTAATAATTGGGCTGTATATAGTACTGTAATAAATAATTGGGCCTTGCTTTTGATGTACTCGGTTAGTCGGTTTAAAATCCTAATTCCAAACTTTTTATGTACATTCTATAAAATACGGAGTATAATTTTTGTTGAGTGGCAAAGTGGGGGGTCCTTATTCAAATGGGTTGGGGTCAATATTTGAGTAGCTTCAAAATTTCTACCAATTTAATTATATACTACTAGATCATATAGTTTTTTCGATGGTGTCATACGACACCCCCAATCAACATGCGGCTCCGTCACTGGGCCTAGCACATTTATACAATAGAGTTAAACCAGTTTATATTCGATTACAAATTATATTCTAAACCCTAATCTAAACCTAATGAGCCTAGCCAATCTATATGATAATGCTAAAAACGAACATATATTTCATAGCATTATTCCTCAAGAAAGACAAGCTTTTAGTTGCAATTGTTCTATTTACAAGAGATATTCGTTTAAATATTAAAAGTGAAGACAAAAGGCAGATTCGACAAATTGTAGACAAAAAGGTCCAAAGAGCTAAAAAGTACAAGATACAACTAAAAAGGTTCAAAATATTGATGAGGAACGTCTCAAAATGACAAGAGTACAAGTTACAAGACGCAAAGTACGCGATTTAAAATAATACGCGAGGACGTCCGAAAATCCGGAACCGGGACCTGAGCCAAGAAGAAACGCCCGACGCAACGGACCAAAAATATCTAGTCTACTATGCACAAGAATATAATATAATATATATATAATTATATATAATTATATATTATATATATTATTATTATTATATTACGTCGGCAAGAAGAAAACAAAAGTAGTTGGCTGAATCCAGGGTGGCCATGCGACTCGCATGGCCAGAAGCACAAAACCATGCGAGTCGCATGGTGTGAGATTGTTGGTCAGGTCCTATAAAAAGCCAGTTTTCTGACGAGTTTAAGAGATAATATATCTCTCTCAATATATACGATTTATATTTATATTTATAATTTATATTTTAATTTTAATTATAATTCTAATAATAAGGGTATGTTAGCGAATGTTGTAAGGGTGTAAGTCGAAATTCTGTCCGTGTAACGCTACGCTATTTTTAATCATTGTAAGTTATGTTCAACCTTTTTATATTAATGTCTCGTAGCTAAGTTATTATTATGCTTATTTAAAACGAAGTAATCATGATGTTGGGCTAATTACTAAAATTGGGTAATTGGGCTTTGTACCATAATTGGGGTTTGGATAAAAGAACGACACTTGTGGAAACTAGACTATGGGCTATTAATGGGCTTTATATTTGTTTAACTAAATGAAAGTTTGTTAATGTTAATATAAAGATTTACAATTGGGCGTCCCTATAAATTACCATATACACTCGATCGGACACGATGGGCGGGGTATTTATATGTACGAATAATCGTTCATTTAACCGGACACGGGAATGGATTAATAGCCACTAGAATAATCAAAACAGGGGTGAAATTACATTCAAGGGTAATTGGTGTAATTGTTAACAAAGTAGTAAAACCTTGGTTTACACGCAGTCGATAACCTGGTGTATTCATTAAACAAAGTATTAAAACCTTGTTACAATTCGAATCCCCAATTAGTTGGAATATTTATCTTCGGGTATAATAATAATTTGACAAGGACACTTGCAATTTATATTTATGACTGATGGACTGTTATGGACAAAAACCAGACGGACATATTGAATAATCCAGGACAAAGGACAATTAATCCATGGGCATAAAACTAAAATCAACACGTCAAACATCATGATTACGGAAGTTTAAATAAGCATAATTCTTTTATTTCATATTTAATTTCCTTTATTTTATATTTAATTGCACTTCTAATTATCGCACTTTTATTTATTGTTATTTTATTTAATCGCACTTTTAATTACCGTACTTTTAATTATCGCAATTTTATTTTATCGCATTTTTATTATTCGCAATTTCATTATCGTCATTTACTTTACGCTTTAATTTAAAGTCTTGTATTTATTTTATATTTTACATTAGGTTTTAACTGCGACTAAAGTTTTAAAATCGACAAGCCGGTCATTAAACGGTAAAAACCCCCCTTTATAATAATAATATTACCTATATATATATTTGTATTTTTATAAAAATAAACTAATATAGCGTTGAGCTTTGTTTAAAGATTTCCCTGTGGAACGAACCGGACTTACTAAAAACTACACTACTGTACGATTAGGTACACTGCCTATAAGTGTTGTAGCAAGGTTTAAGTATATCCATTCTATAAATAAATAAATATCTTGTGTAAAATTGTATCGTATTTAATAGTTTTTCCTAGTAAAATAATAACTATTTTATATACGCCCCCTACGACATCAAGTATTTTTGGCGCCGCTGCCGGGGAACATTCGCCGAAGCGAAACGCCATATTTTTAATTTTTAAGTTATAATTAGTTTTTGTAAAATTTATATTTTTGTTTAAAAATTAAAAAGATATAAAAAAAAAAAGGCATTTAAAATCGAAAAAAAAAAAAAGTATTTTAAATATATTTTTAAGTTTTTCTTTTTACAAAATTATAAAGTATTTTAAGTTTATTTTTAGTTTTAAAAATTAAGTTTTATTTTAATTATATATATACATTTATATTTTAAATATAAAACAGAAAAAAAAAAAAAAAAAATAATAATAATCGGGCCAAGGTACTGTAGCAGCCCAACTTTTGGCCTGGATCCGAACATCATGCGAGTCGCATGGCATTTCAACTAAACCCCATGCGAGTCGCATGAGGGGTCTGACAGGACCACATCTGAACCCTAATTTCGTAATAATTACGGATATTATTTAATTATTATTATTTAAACCCTAAACCTATTATTATTATTATAATTAGGTTTTTAATTTATTTAGTTATTTTACTTTTGTTTACTTTTATTATTTATTTACTTAATACTTTTATAAAAGAAAAATATAAAAATAATATTTTTATAAAATCTAATATTTTTATAACTTTTTATAACTTTTATATTTTTGTATCCTTTAATTGTTTTAGCGTAATTTTTATATTTTCTTCGTTCGTACTTAGTTTTTAGTCTAGTTTTTTTTGCCGTAATTTTATTTTAACTTTAGATTTTTAGGCTTTGCCGTAAACTCTCTTAAGTGCTATTTCCTTAAAATTAAGATTTAGGTGCTTTAGAATTTTGCGACGCCTTTTTACGTTTTAGTTTCTTTTTAAGTTATTTCCATTTGGGATTTAGTTTTTCCTGTAAGCTTTAATATTTTTAGACCTTTTACTATGTATCAATTATCATTCCAATTAGTAATTTCAATTTGCGATTATAATTTTAAGTTAGTTGTAGTAATAAGGTTAAATTAGTTAAGTATTTTTAAGTTTTTATAAGTTTCTTTTATTTTTCCGTCACCTTTTATTTTTCAACCATTTTTTTCTTTTTCGACATTTTTCGACGCGCAATCTTTTTCTCTCTTATTTCTCGCTATTCTAGTTTTAGGACTTAGAATTTTTTTCTACTTCTTATCTAAATTTCTTAAAATTACGAAAATTTATTTTAAGTGGTTAAATTAATAGACATCAAAATTTTCTGGTTCGTAGTAATAGTTGGATTTGTACGTGGACCGGGTTATTGGAGCCAAACAGTCCTCAATTATATTGAGACCAAACGAATCCTGCCCCTCTGCTGCATCTTTTGGCTATTCGAAACGTGGGCAAAATCAGAAAAGTCTATTGATTGGATAACTTATTATAATTTTTCTTTCCTTTTAAAAACTAATAGGATATTCTGTGAATGCACCGAGCAAGACGTTCACCACCTTTTGTACGTTCGCCACCTGTAACTCGATCAAGACATCGTTTAACAAATATAACCGCCGTTGATTTTTCTTTAGAATCGTCATCCAGTCGACCAAGTACTTCAGTTCAAAATACCGATAATCCAGTTTTTGAAACAAACCTCACAATTGAGAATCCAGAAAATATTCAGGAACGGTTCGTAGATCCTGAACCACTAAACTTTCCTCCGGAACCACCAATCATTCAAACAGAGATTGTTGAGGAACGAACTATTAAATCAGAATCATTCAGTGATACCGATTCAACAAATTCAATTATGGAGAATCTGGAACCTTTAAGTATGGAAGATCGAATGAGAGCTAAACGCACTGGCCAAGGTCACGCAATTACTCATCCAGACATTAATGCGCCAGATTATGAAATCAAAGGACAAATTCTACACATGGTGACTAATCAATGCCAATTTAGTGGTGCGCCAAAGGAAGATCCAAATGAACATCTACGTACCTTTAATAGGATCTGCACACTATTTAAAATACGAGAAGTGGAGGATGAACAGATATATCTCATGTTATTTCCCTGGACTTTAAAGGGAGAAGCCAAAGATTGGTTGGAATCGTTACCCGAAGGGGCGATTGATACATGGGACGTTTTAATTGACAAATTTCTTAAACAATTCTTTCCTGCATCTAAAGCCGTAAGACTTCAAGCAGAAATTGTTACGTTCACACAGAAGCCAAATGAAACTCTATATGAGGCGTGGACAAGATATGGAAAATTGTTAAGAGGATGTCCGCAACATGGTTTAGACACCTGTCAAATAGTACAAATATTCTACCAAGGATGCGACATCACTACAAGAAAAGACATAGATATAGCAGCTGGTGGTTCGATTATGAAGAAAACCGAAACTGATGCTTACAAAATTATTGATAATACTGCTTCCCACTCACATGAGTGGCACCAAGAAAAAGACATCATTAGATCATCTAAAGCAGCTAGAGCCGATTCTAGCCATGACTTAGATTCCATTTCCGCAAAGATAGATGCTTTCGAGAGACGAATGGAAAAGATGACTAAAGATATTCATGCTATACGAATTAGTTGTGAGCAGTGTGGAGGACCACATTTGACAAAAGATTGTCTCAGTATTGAATTAACAATGGAACAAAGAGAGAATATTTCATACATAAACCAAAGGCCTGGAAATAATTATCAGAATAATTATCAACCGCCAAGACCGATTTACAATCAAAACCAGAATTATAACCGAAATATTCCATACAATAACCAACAAGGTCCTAGCAATCAACAAGTATCCAATAATACTTATAATCAGCAAAGACCGAATTTTCAAAACAAACCACCACAACAAACCGATGATAAAAAGCCGAATTTAGAAGATATGATGACGAAGCTAGTTGAAACTCAAACGCAGTTTTTCACATCTCAAAAACAAACCAATGAACAAAATGCTCAAGCATTTAGAAATCAACAAGCTTCTATTCAAAATCTAGAACAAGAAGTAAGTAACCTAGCAAGGTTAATAGGTGAAAGAAAACCGGGAAGTCTACCAAGCGATACAAATGCTAACCCCCGGAACGAAACAGCTAAAGCTATTACCACAAGAAGTGGTACAACACTTAAACCACCTGAAATACCAGTAACTTCTGATGAAACTATTCCTACTCCACAAGAACCACAACCTGATCAGGATAAGGAAAAAGAACCGGTAGTTGAAAAGGTTAATGAAGATAACACAGTTAAGGATAAACCTTATGTTAAACCATATCAACCACCACTTCCTTATCCGAGTAAAATGAAGAAAGAAAAACTTGAAGCCGAGCAATCCAAATTCTTGGATATGTTTAAACAGATAAATGTAAATCTTCCTTTCATTGATGTGATTTCAGGAATGCCAAGGTATGCTAAATTCTTGAAAGATCTAATCACGAATAGAAAGAAAATGGAAGAACTCTCGGCTGTTACAATGAATGCTAATTGTTCAGCAGTGCTGTTGAATAAGATACCAGAAAAACTATCTGATCCAGGAAGTTTCACAATTCCATGTTTTCTGGGTAGTCTTAGTTCAATAGAAGCATTGGCAGACTTAGGTGCTAGTATAAATCTAATGCCGTATTCACTATACGCTAAACTAGACCTTGGAGAATTGAAACCAACCAGAATAAGCATACAACTAGCCGATAGATCAATAAAATATCCTAGAGGGATAATGGAGAACATGCTAGTTAAAGTTGGTACTTTAGTATTTCCAGTAGATTTTGTTGTTTTGGACATGGAAGAAGATTCTCAAGTTCCTCTCATATTAGGAAGACCATTCTTAAACACGGCTAAAGCAATGATAGACGTGTTCGGTAAGAAACTGACCCTAAGTATAGAGGATGAGAGTGTTACTTTTTCAGTTGATAGAGCAATGCAACAACCACAATCTGCAGATGATACATGTTATTATATTCAAACTATAGATGCACATGCAGAATTATTAGAAGAATTTCCAGAATTACAAGGAACAGGAGAATGTTCTTTAGGAGAAGGCAATGAACCAATTGATGAAGCTGAAATGTTAGCTACACTTATAGCTAATGGATATGAACCAACAACAGAAGAAATTCAAATGCTAAAAGAAGAAGACAGATATCGATATAAATCATCGATAGAAGAACCTCCGAAATTAGAGTTAAAGCCACTTCCAAACCATTTGGAATACGCTTATTTACATGGTGAATCTGAATTACCTGTAATAATATCGTCTTCTCTTACTGAAAATGAGAAATCACAGCTCATTTCTGTGTTGAAAGCTCATAAACCAGCCATTGCATGGAAGATTCATGATATTAAAGGAATAAGTCCTTCGTATTGCACACATAAAATCCTTATGGAAGAAGGTCATAAAACGTATGTGCAACGCCAACGAAGACTAAATCCTAATATGCAAGATGTAGTTAAGAAAGAGATTATTAAACTGCTAGATGCAGGTTTGATATATCCAATTTCTGATAGTCCATGGGTAAGCCCAGTTCAATGCGTGCCTAAGAAGGGTGGCATGACTGTTATTACAAATGAGAAAAATGAGCTTATTCCTACTAGGACTGTAACAGGATGGCGTGTATGTATTGATTATAGAAAATTAAATGACGCCACCAGAAAAGATCACTTTCCCTTACCTTTCATAGATCAAATGTTGGAAAGATTAGCCGGAAATAGTTACTATTGTTTTCTAGATGGATTTTCCGGATATTTTCAAATTCCAATAGCACCCGAGGACCAAGAGAAAACCACATTCACGTGCCCTTATGGTACTTTTGCTTACAAACGCATGCCATTTGGACTTTGCAACGCCCCTGCAACCTTTCAAAGGTGTATGATGGCGATTTTTCACGACATGATAGAAGAATGCATGGAAGTATTCATGGATGACTTTTCAGTCTTCGGTGATACATTTAAATCATGTCTAGTTAATCTGGAACGAATGCTAATTAGATGCGAAAAATCAAATCTAGTACTTAATTGGGAGAAATGCCATTTCATGGTTAAAGAAGGCATCGTTCTTGGACATAAAATTTCAAAAGAAGGAATTGAAGTGGATAGAGCTAAAGTAGATGTAATTGCTAAACTTCCACATCCCACCAATGTTAGAGGAGTTAGGAGTTTTCTAGGGCATGCAGGTTTTTACCGACGTTTCATAAAAGATTTTTCTAAAATTGCCACTCCTATGAATAAACTCCTAGAAAAGGATGCGCCATTCATCTTTACAGATGAGTGTATCAAATCTTTTAATATTCTTAAAGAAAAACTCACTAATGCACCGATCATGATAACACCAAATTGGAATCTACCATTTGAACTAATGTGCGATGCAAGTGATTTTGCAATGGGAGCCGTTTTAGGACAAAGGATTGAAAAACGATTTCAACCTATATATTATGCTAGTAAGACATTACAAGGAGCACAAACGAACTATACAACTACTGAAAAAGAACTCCTTGCTATTGTCTTTGCTTTTGACAAATTTCGATCATATCTCGTTCTAGCAAAAACGGTGGTCTATACCGACCATTCTGCTCTTAGATACCTATTTTCAAAACAAGATGCTAAACCAAGATTAATCCGTTGGATCTTACTCTTACAAGAGTTTGATATTGAAATCCGAGATAAAAAAGGAGCAGAAAATCTCGCCGCTGATCATCTTTCTCGTCTTGAAAATCCCGAATTAGAAGTTCTGAATGAATCGGCCATACAAGACAACTTTCCTGATGAATATCTATTGAAGATAGATTATAAAGAAATCCCATGGTTTGCAGACTATGCAAACTACTTAGTTTGTGGATTCCTTGAAAAAGGATTATCGTACCAAAGACGAAAGAAATTCTTCAGTGATATAAAACACTATTTCTGGGAAGATCCACATCTGTTTAAAAGTTGTCCCGATGGAATAATACGCCGATGTGTATTTGGAGATGAAGCTAGTAAAATTTTAAACCATTGTCACACAGGACCAACAGGAGGGCATTATGGGCCTCAACTAACAGCAAGAAAAGTTTATGAAGCTGGATTCTATTGGCCTACAATTTACAAAGACGCACACCTTCTTTGCAAATCCTGTGATGCATGTCAAAGGGCCGGAAAAATAAGTCAACGTGATGAAATGCCACAAAATGTCATCCAAGTATGTGAAGTATTTGACATTTGGGGTATTGACTTTATGGGTCCATTTCCAAAATCTCATAATAATCTATATATACTCGTAGCCATTGATTATGTATCTAAATGGGCGGAAGCACAAGCTCTCCCAACTAACGATGCACGAGTTGTAGTAAACTTTTTAAAACGTCTTTTTGCAAGGTTTGGAACACCGAAAGCTTTAATAAGTGATCGGGGTACTCATTTCTGTAATAATCAACTTGAGAAAGTTCTTAAAAGATATGGAGTAACTCATAAAATCTCCACCGCATATCATCCACAAACAAGTGGACAAGTTGAAAATACCAACCGAGCTTTAAAACGTATTCTAGAGAAAACCGTAGGATCAAATCCAAAGGAATGGTCGATTAAATTGGAAGATGCACTCTGGGCTTTTAGAACAGCCTACAAAACTCCAATTGGAACCACACCTTTTAGACTTGTTTATGGAAAAGCATGTCATCTTCCAGTAGAAATTGAACACAAAGCATTTTGGGCTTTGAAGACATGTAATCTTGATTTACATGAAGCCGGACGTCTACGATTAAGTCAACTAAACGAATTAGAAGAATTAAGACATGAAGCATACGAAAATTCGTTAATCTATAAAGAAAGAACGAAGAAATGGCATGATAGAAGAATCAGAAGTTCAAAAGAATTTAAAGAAGGAGACAGAGTTCTTCTTTTCAATTCACGATTCAAGCTATTTCCTGGAAAATTGAAATCAAGATGGTCTGGACCATTCATAGTCAAAAGAGTTTTCCCATACGGAACGATAGAATTAATAAATTCAAATGGGATTGAATTTAAAGTTAATGGTCACAGAGTTAAACATTACATACAGGGTCCGATGGAAGTCGACAACGAAGTTAATCACAATTTCGATACCACAGCTAACTAAGTGTGGGGAGAATCAAGTCTTTAAAGGATAATATGTATTTCTGTTAGAGTTAGATTGTCTGTTTTCGTGTAGTTCTCGAAAATGGAACACGTATGGTCTTTCCCTAGCAGACCCTAAAGAACTAGTCTTCTCCCCCCATTCTGAATTTTTATTTTTTTAGGTTTTTACGAAATGAAGACTGCCTGTGAACTAAACCATGGTCTAATGCTACACGCTTTGATCACTAAACGTAATAATGACATATTACCGAGTGAAATAGTATCAGTAATCAGAGAAAGAATGGACGGAGTTAGAAAAGGATCCAGATGCGAAGATAATAAGTTACAATTTGGTAAAGGAAAATCAAAATCCGCAGCGAAAAGAAGAGCACGACACCTAGAACGATGTCACAAATGCGGAAAATGGTCACATGGAGGTAAATGTTCAAATAATCAAACCTATTCAAATACCGAATTTGTTACTTTATGCAGAGACGGACCGTTCATATGTTTAGAAGAAAAGACAATGAATGCTCGAGGTTACGCCTATGCAGCCATGGAAGACCAATTAAACCGACTATCTTATGAATATAATAGATCATATAACTAAGAAATCTATTTCACAGGTATGTCTGTACAGTTTTTATTTTTATTTTTATTTTTAACCTTTTGATAATAAACGCTAATTTGTTCGCTAAAAAGTATTAAATTGGTATTAAATAAAATTAGGTTTGGCGACCGAAATTATTGATATCCTTCAAAAATTTATTACATCACTGCGAAATTTAACGTTTATTCTTAAGGTATAAATATCTTTAATCAATCAACCCAAAATATTTCAAAAATTCGTCATGAGTTAAATTAGGTCTTGGAACCGAAATTACTTTACCGAAAAGAGGGGCGCATATTTTTGATAATATTTGATTGATTAAAGTGGGATAAAAAGACAAAAAGATTTTTAATTTTATTTTTACCATATTTTTAAAAATTAATATTTAAATCTTAAATTAATATTGTAAACTTTGTAAAAACAATATATTTAAATTATAAATATTTGAAAAATTAATATAAGTTTGATATGAATTTATGAATTTTTAAATTAAGTTTGGTGTGAATTTTTAATTTTTAAAATATGAATTTTAATTTTATGCATTTCAAATTTTAAGTTTGGTGTGAATTTTTAATTTTTAATTTTTTAATTTTGAATTTTATATTTAAGTTGTGTGAATTTAAAAACAAAAATTTACTTTATCTCATTAAGTTAAAAATATGATTTTTAAAATTCGTCGTAAGTTGAAGACTAGGTCTTTGAACCGAAATTGCTTTACCCGAGGGAGGGACGAGAACTTTTATTATCATTATTTTTAATCTTATTGATTTAAAGTATGCCAAAAACATTAAAAAACCCAAAAATCTTAGCTTTTAAAACAATCACTACAAAAAGACAAATTTTAAAATTTTGTCGAGGGACGGACTAGGGCATCGTCCCGAAACGACTTCGTCTTAAAAAGAAACAAAATTTTTAAAATTTTATTTAATTATATGTTTTAAAAGTATAAGGTTTATATAAAAAAAAAAAAAAAAAAAAAAAAAAAAAAAAAAAACAAAAATTCTGGAAAATACCCCCATGCGAGTCGCATGGGGGAAAGGCTTAAGCCATGCGACTCGCATGGCTGTTAAAAACTGGACAGGATCAAAAAGGCAGCCGAGTTCTGCTTCTTTCACAACACACACACATATACACGAAAACTCTCCCAAATCCTCTCAAAAATCCGCCATTTTTCACCAAATTTCTTGCAAAACTTCACAATAATCATGCCTAGATTCAGTAGTCTCAACCCCTTCAGGAGAAAGGTAAAGATTTCACCCCTAATCTCTTTAAATTCAAATTTTTGTGTTCTTGAGCTAGAAAATTTATATTTTGATTTTGTTAAATTTAGGTGTAATTAGAGCTGAATTGTTGTTATATTATGCATGTATATCCTAGATAGAAGCTATTTAACATGAATTGAAGCTAAAAACTTCAAATTTTTTAGAATCTAGGGTTTGTGTTCTTGAGCAATTTGGGGCTTTTTGATATAAACAGGTTATGGCCGATTTTTGTCATGAATTATTGCTAAATTAAGTAGTGTAACATGTTTAGGTAGTTAATTGATCCAAACTTTGAGCCTAAACATGTTTTTGAAAATTAAAGTAGACTTTTTAAGTCTAAAAATTCATGAACTTGGATAATTTGATATAAAGGCTATTTGAAACTTGTTTCATTGCTAGTAGTGATTATTTTGGCATGTTATTTGAGATAAATGCTTATGAACTTGATGTACATTTTTCGTATATGCTTATTTGACAAAGTGTAGACTTGACAAAAATATGAAAATGAACACTAGTTTGATTTGAATGCCATGTAACAAGTGTTTAATTGTTATAATAATTATTGTTGACATATTTAAGAGTTTAAATGTGATAAAACATTGTACACATTTTCGTATGTAAAAGTGTAGAATTGTTATTGTTAAGAAAATGTGTATAAAATGTGTTATGAATTGAACAGGTCGTCATAATTGTTTCAAGTTATTATTTTGCTAACACTAATGCATATTTGGATGCACAAATTTTGTGTTTAATGTGTTTTGCAGAAAGCCGATACTGGAGGTTCAGGAGCATCATCGTCCAGGCAACCAGAGCCCGAACCGGAAATGTTTCATGAACAGGAACAACATATGCAACAAGAAGAAGAAGAACAGGAGGAGCAACATATTCCTTATCACGATCAAGATCAATTATTCGTGAATCAGTTTCGTCAATTCGCTCCACATCAAAGGATTCTGAGCTTAGACATTAATGAAGATCAGTTACACCCAAATCTGAGATTTGATAGATGTTGGATAGAGTATCCAGATTATCAAAAGAACATGCACATTCTCTACTTTAAGGTTGTTGAAATGCCAAGGGCAATTGACTGGGTACCTTTGGAAACAGTTGACCTTGCCGAACCGATTCGGGAATTATTGGTGCAAAGGTATGGTAATTCTCAGTTTAACGATTGGATGCGCCTATTTTCCATTCGTAGAACCATATATAGGGAATGGTGTATAGAATTACTTAGTACTATTAAGTTAAACAGTGATGTTAGGAGGATAGATGATAGAAGCTTTATTAGATTTCTGTTAGGTGGACGAATGTACAGAATGTCCATGATAGATTTAGCTAGGGCCTTACAGATTTACACCCCTGCTGAACTTTTGAGCCCCGACTGTAATAGCTTGATTGCCCAAGGAGAAAGGGTAGATAGGGAATTTGATATTAACGCTGTCTGGAGGCGTATGTCCCACTTTAATGAATTTCACGCCAGTGGAAATCATACATACTTAGATATAGACAGAGCTGAACTCCGGGTGATTCATAGATTCTTAGCAAACACAATTACACAAAGGGGTAGGAATAAGGAGAAATTGACCGTAAATGATTTGTTCTACCTCAAGTGTATTAGAGACCCGAGGAGTTTCGTTAACATTCCCTATTGTGTTGGTTATTATCTCGCTAATGTAGTTTCGGGGATGAAATCGGGGAGTATTATAGGTGGTGGTATTTTCATTACTCTCATTGGAGAGTATTTAGGTGTAGATAAGCACCAAGGGGGTCCAATGAACGAAATAGAGGACGGAGGTGAAACTATAAGTTCAAACCTTTATCACGGTGCAAGGGTATTATTGATGAGACGTGGTCGGGTATATAGATACGAGGGACCTCAGCGACAGGTAGAGAGAGGTTCGGATGATGAGATGGAGGAGGCGAACAACATTATAGGAGTTGTTCGGGAGACTGCTCTTGATTTAGGAGTTCGTATGGAGGATGAATACATGACGAACTATGATAGGCATATGCAGTACGAGGCATGGCAACGCCGGAATGACTACGAGCATTCCCGGCAACGAGAGCATGGCCGATGGGATTATCATCAGCGCCAAATTATAAGCCAGTTGCAGCCTGGCGAGATGTATTATCCGACCCGACCCGCATACTATCCCGCACATCAGCCAGAGATGAGACCACCCTATGATTCATATGATTATGACGCAGCATACCAGTACACCTATAATCAGCCATGGAACCCGGACGCGAACATGAATTGGGATCCATATCCTAATTTTCCTCCTAACCCACCTCCTGATCAGTAGAGATAAGTGGTAATTTTTATTTTTATTTTAAACACTTAACATTTTATTATGTTTATGTAATGTTGGATATTTTATTATTATTGTGTACTAATATTTTTCTTATAGTTTGAAAGTGGGATGCCAAAGTTCCATTTCAAATTGCATGTATGATTATATTTGTATTGTATGTATTCTATTTTATGCACAAAACAGGGTAAAACAACGCGTTTTCAAAGACTGGCATTAAGTTCAGCAAAAGCAAGTAATTTTGACGACAATGATGCAAAATGTATGTGAAATAACAACAAGACGGAATGAACAAATGACGTGCACCATTTATCATTCAGCAAACAAACGCCAATATATTTGGAAACTTTGGTAAAAATTTAATCATTTTCACACAAATCACCCTCAATAATTTAAATTGTTACTGATTTCTTGCAAATGAGGACATTGCAAGATCTTAAGTGTGGGAAGGGGTTAAATTCTTTCGGATTTTAAAATTTTTATATTAAACACTTGGTTACCATTAAAAATACTAGTAAAGCAGTAGTTGTATTAGAATCTAGTGCTCTCTGATAAAAAAAAACAGCCCTAGTCTTATATACTGACTACCCAATTCTAGTAAAATTTTTCAAAATTTTCAATTAAATGAATTCAAATCATGTTTATACATATTTATGAACGATAAAACTAGGTTTTAACACCGAAATTATTGTTACCTCGGAAAGGACATAAATTGAGAAACAAACTAAAATGTCAAAATTCATTTAAAATGGAATAGAGGACGATAAAAAGAAAAATAAAAAGCCAAGTGTGGGAAAATTTACCAAGTTATTTTAAACATATGCCACATATATTTGTAACAAATAACTGAAAATACTTTTGCTTTGGACTAAACTAAACTGTTTTACCCGATGAAAGAAAAGAAGAGATGGATCTATACGATGAATCAATTCCATCACTAAAAGGAAGTAAAGTCTTCCGAAAAAGACACGCGCTTCTTGATTTAGGTCATGAAGTTGTCGTTCAGACCAGCTGTAGGTTGACGAAAAATCTAGAAAAGTCATCACTAAAATCAGCAGGAAATCCACGGACCTCAGCATTAAACAGGGTCGCCAAGTGGTCAGATTTATCCTAACCATGAGAAGGATTTATCTCGTACAATGGGGAGGCACCGTGCAAATTAGCTGGATAAGACTAATGAATCAGATCCCCAGAAAGGATAATCTCCTTAAAGATTAAAAATCAGCTTTTAAGACTGATATTACTCAATCCTAGAGATTGACCTTAAAGATTGAGAATTCAAACTCATGGAATTCAATGATATCTAAACTCGAGCTTGAACGAGAAAATATTTTGATCAAAATTATAAACCGATTTGTTTTCTGAAAACCCTATTTTCAATGCGTTCATTACCATTGAACGTAAAATCCTAGGAATTCACCTAGAATTCATTAGGTCACCTGAACTAAATCGGGTGTCAACCGTAAGAACGGTGGTTGCATAACATGGTCAAAGACAGGACCTTGTGCCAGACCGAAAAATTATAAGGGTGAGCTTTACTATTGCTCCTACCAAGGATAGTAATTGCGTCCGACACGTTATAGACATAATCAAAAGCATGTCACGGGACATTGCCTTAAACAGTTGCTTGTTCAACGCTTTCCTTTACAACCGGACGGTAGTTTGCCGAAAGGTAATATACGGAACAAGTAAACTGGACGTGTTGCTTTCCAAATACAAGGTTAGCAAGTGGGTGACACAAAACCGCAAGTTTTGAGCTAAAATTTTCAAATCTGAAACCCACCAAACCCACAAAAATATTTTGCAAACACCGGTAAAGGGTTATTCCGGAAAACTTATCTAGGGGAAAAACTAGATTTAATTTTCAAAAGATCAAATGTTTTCATAAAGATCCAATTTCCTTAATGGATCTAAATTTTTATAGTCATGTGGGACTGTAAACCATATCGTTACTACCATTGTTTATACCGCCGTATAGAAATCACTGATGTACAAAGTGTGAAGAATAAAAAAGTGATTCTAGTATTTCAAGACAATATTGCTTGAGGACAAGCAACGCTCAAGTGTGGGAATATTTGATAATGCTAAAAACGAACATATATTTCATAGCATTATTCCTCAAGAAAGACAAGCTTTTAGTTGCAATTGTTCTATTTACAAGAGATATTCGTTTAAATATTAAAAGTGAAGACAAAAGGCAGATTCGACAAATTGTAGACAAAAAGGTCCAAAGAGCTAAAAAGTACAAGATACAACTAAAAAGGTTCAAAATATTGATGAGGAACGTCTCAAAATGACAAGAGTACAAGTTACAAGACGCAAAGTACGCGATTTAAAATAATACGCGAGGACGTCCGAAAATCCGGAACCGGGACCTGAGCCAAGAAGAAACGCCCGACGCAACGGACCAAAAATATCTAGTCTACTATGCACAAGAATATAATATAATATATATATAATTATATATAATTATATATTATATATATTATTATTATTATATTACGTCGGCAAGAAGAAAACAAAAGTAGTTGGCTGAATCCAGGGTGGCCATGCGACTCGCATGGCCAGAAGCACAAAACCATGCGAGTCGCATGGTGTGAGATTGTTGGTCAGGTCCTATAAAAAGCCAGTTTTCTGACGAGTTTAAGAGATAATATATCTCTCTCAATATATACGATTTATATTTATATTTATAATTTATATTTTAATTTTAATTATAATTCTAATAATAAGGGTATGTTAGCGAATGTTGTAAGGGTGTAAGTCGAAATTCTGTCCGTGTAACGCTACGCTATTTTTAATCATTGTAAGTTATGTTCAACCTTTTTATATTAATGTCTCGTAGCTAAGTTATTATTATGCTTATTTAAAACGAAGTAATCATGATGTTGGGCTAATTACTAAAATTGGGTAATTGGGCTTTGTACCATAATTGGGGTTTGGATAAAAGAACGACACTTGTGGAAACTAGACTATGGGCTATTAATGGGCTTTATATTTGTTTAACTAAATGAAAGTTTGTTAATGTTAATATAAAGATTTACAATTGGGCGTCCCTATAAATTACCATATACACTCGATCGGACACGATGGGCGGGGTATTTATATGTACGAATAATCGTTCATTTAACCGGACACGGGAATGGATTAATAGCCACTAGAATAATCAAAACAGGGGTGAAATTACATTCAAGGGTAATTGGTGTAATTGTTAACAAAGTAGTAAAACCTTGGTTTACACGCAGTCGATAACCTGGTGTATTCATTAAACAAAGTATTAAAACCTTGTTACAATTCGAATCCCCAATTAGTTGGAATATTTATCTTCGGGTATAATAATAATTTGACAAGGACACTTGCAATTTATATTTATGACTGATGGACTGTTATGGACAAAAACCAGACGGACATATTGAATAATCCAGGACAAAGGACAATTAACCCATGGGCATAAAACTAAAATCAACACGTCAAACATCATGATTACGGAAGTTTAAATAAGCATAATTCTTTTATTTCATATTTAATTTCCTTTATTTTATATTTAATTGCACTTCTAATTATCGCACTTTTATTTATTGTTATTTTATTTAATCGCACTTTTAATTACCGTACTTTTAATTATCGCAATTTTATTTTATCGCATTTTTATTATTCGCAATTTCATTATCGTCATTTACTTTACGCTTTAATTTAAAGTCTTGTATTTATTTTATATTTTACATTAGGTTTTAACTGCGACTAAAGTTTTAAAATCGACAAGCCGGTCATTAAACGGTAAAAACCCCCCTTTATAATAATAATATTACCTATATATATATTTGTATTTTTATAAAAATAAACTAATATAGCGTTGAGCTTTGTTTAAAGATTTCCCTGTGGAACGAACCGGACTTACTAAAAACTACACTACTGTACGATTAGGTACACTGCCTATAAGTGTTGTAGCAAGGTTTAAGTATATCCATTCTATAAATAAATAAATATCTTGTGTAAAATTGTATCGTATTTAATAGTTTTTCCTAGTAAAATAATAACTATTTTATATACGCCCCCTACGACATCACTATACAATAGTTTATATTAGACTACAAAATACATTCTAAGCCCTAATCTAAACTTAACAGGCCCCGCTCATTTATACATGCGGGTTGAATTAATATTAGTATTCTTTTCCCTCTATGAGGTTAAAGTGAAAGGAAAATACAAATGCTACATAGGAAAAAAAAATACTCGAATAATACTTATACCCATTAACAAATATGAAACTAAAAATATGTTCAATGACTTTGTATTGGAGTTTGTAGTCTAGACTTCATGATCGGCTTATCATAACTTTTTATATTTTCTTCTTTTTTACGTAAAGAGAACAAAACAAAATATGCAAAGATAAGAAACAAGTATAGATAATATTTTTTTACGTAAAGAGAAGAAAACAAAATATGCCGAGATGGAGAAATTTGGAGTATTCATCAAGGACGCCTAATGAAGTTCGGGGGAAGATGGTTGCTAATCACTCATCTTTCATTTGATTGGTCGCTCTCTTTTTCTTTCTGTTGGCGGTGGTTGCAGTGCTGCAGAAGGACCTATTGGGAGACTTATGGTAGATGTTGATGTTCTAGTTGGTGATAGAGGCTCGGGCATGTGTTACACAAATTAAAGAGTGAGATTGAACGATGAAACTCTCCAATTTTATTTCATTCGAACTAATTACAACAGATTAAGCTAAATCACTATATCAACTAACACGTACTAATCGTCTTTAACAATGTTGGACGGTGGTATTATTACCACATGTTTTGTGTGGCTGCACATTGAAACTAAAGAAGTCAAATACACTATTCTTTTGGAGGCCACCTACTAGTCAACATTACTATTGTTTTGAAGGCCACCTACCATTCTTGAAGGCCACATGTTTGTTATGGCAAATATTATATTCAAGGTTGGTGTATAACAAATAAGGAGGCTCGTAAGTCTTCTTGCATGCATGGAAGTTCAACTATAAAAGGCAATGTCTGGAACTTCATTGATCATCACATCTAAAATCTCATATCAAAATACTTGAAAGAGTTTTCTAATAACTCTTGTGAGGGGTATTGTAAGAAATAGAGAGAGTATAGAATTGTTAAATAAAATTCTATACGAGTGAATAGAGAGGGAAGTGTTATAATCTAGTGAGCGGTCCAAATACTTTGTTAGTATTTTCGGAGCCTAGATTAGAGTGATACATTGTAACCTCGGGTTTGCCATATTTGCTAGTAAAATCCATCTCTGCTTCCGCCCGTGGACTAGGCCTCACGCCGAACCACGTAAAATCTTTTGTCTTTATTTATTGCTTAATTGTTCTATTAATTTCTCGGGTCTTAAAAGTGCGCTAAATCTCAACAAACTGGTATCAGAGCGTAGCTGTGATTAAATATACAAGATGATGATAATAAGGTCCGACGTAGAGAAATTTAATGGCCAGAACGATTTTGGTCTTTGGCGAATGAAGATGCGGGCTCTACTGAGCCAACAAGGTTATTTGTTAGCTTTGAAAGGGAGAGAATCTCTACCCAAAAAGTTGACTATAACACCCCGCCAAAATACCATCTGACGGCGTGTTAATTCCGGTCCCACAGTTAACAGTTACGCCCTCTATATGAGACGTTTAAAGCAATCGCATTTAATTTTATTTAAAATAATAACTTTCAAAAACAAAAGTCAGAAATCCCAAAATAGAAACACTGTTGTGATCGTAACCACAAGCCAACAGTATTTAAACAGTTATAAAAGTTTTAAATGCGAAAGTAAATAATGTTCTTTAAAATCAAATGCTGACTCCACGGCCAGTCATGCAGCAAACACAGCGGAAGCATACCTCTTAAGGACCTGAGACTAACAACACGCAAAAACAGGTCAACAAATAATGTTGGTGAATCTACAGGTTTAAAGTAACGTAACAATGTCTGAAAAACAGTTATCAGAAAATAGTTTAATTTCATTGACCACAAGATTCTATCGCAAGCATAAACTGAGCACCTGAATACTAGCATTAACCCGAGTATAGAAACCACTACACCCGACCTTACCTCGTAAAATGTTATACATTGTTCAGATGTATTAAATGTTTAAAGTAAATGCACCACTGCTTTTATAGTGGGTGAGGTTGTCAACCTAACGGATTCGTCCATCTAAATTGTGCCTACCAAATGGTATTAAAAGTATTCAAGCTAGAGGCTTTTTGAACAAACTCAATATGCATATGTGTAGTACTCATGTCAATATAAAGCATTTGAAAATGTAAATATAACAGCGTGTATTCTCATCCCTGAAAACATGTAAAAAGTGGGACTGTAGACTCACCTTTGAATAAGCTCGGAATGAAAGACAAATGACTTGTACGGTTTAGACCCGAGTAATGTAACCTAAGTATACGTATGTAGGTTGGTCAATATATGTATCTTATATAAGTGTGGTTTCATAGTGTACGTTGTCTTATTGCTCGACTCGACGCGATTTAAAGTAAAAGTCAACTATATCATGCAAGTCAAACAAAGTCAACCGAAGTCAAACCGAAAGTCAAACTTGGTCAATGTGGTCAACTAAAGTCAACATCAGTAGGTTCATGTCAAATATTGGTCAACATGTCAAAACTAAGTCATACAATACGTTTTAGGTCATGAATAATCATTGTCACAATTTCAGTTTATCGTCATGCACCAAATTTACGAACACGTAGCACACTTAGCACAATATCTCATAGTACAAAATTCAAGTAAATATGACAAACTCCAGATCATAATTAGACTCAAAATCGATTCCAAAAAGTCCGGCCAGGGACTCATACGACAATTAAAAGTCAGGAATCAGAAGGAATACATTTGGGGTTTGCCCAGTCAGTTTCTGTCCGCGCACTGATTTCATTTCGCCTATAACCAGAGTTAGAAACATGCAATTGATACAAGACCAGTGGCCATAGTTCAAGGACAAATCAAAGTAACACATATCAAAAATCTAGCCACTTTTGTTTAGCCAATTTGTACAGTTTATTCGTGCAAGTTGATCATTCAGTTTTCAGTTCAAATCAGAATTCACATAAAGTATGGCTCTATTGTGCCCAATGCATAAGGTTTCAGAGATTAACATAAACTAACAATAAGTCACATATCATGTTAAGTTTCATTTTACAGAAGCATACATGCTCAATCAATATAAAAAATTCACAAAGTACAAAACCGTGTTCAATGTACAGATTCGATTCCCATTTCGTTAGTCACATTCGCATACGATTATCCGAAGATCTAGATACAATTGGCCTATGATATCTACATTAAAGATGAAGTAATTTTTTTCTATTTTACAAATATGCAAAGCTTCAATCACAGAAGTTAACACATTTTATCATACAAGGTTATTTTCATGCAAGTGCTGTATAAAACTTCACTTACACTAATTCTAGCATATCTCGGGCTATACATAAGCAAACGACATGATATCCTAGTCTAAATTGAGTGTTTTTAAATTATATTTCCAGTGGTATAAGTCTCACATGCCAATTCGTTTTCTATCGATACCATATTTCTGATCAAGCAACAATAACACAACGATAATTCAAATCGACATAACTTAATCATACGGAAACGAAATCAAGCGAATCCAAAGCCTAAACTCAATAGTTTTTCGCAAGGAATCTGATTATAACATAATAATTAACATTTGAAAAACTTAATTTTTCTGATCAAACAAATACAAATTCGTTTTTAAACCCTGGCGCATCAAACAATCAAATTAACGATTACAATTAACACGTACGCGTATAGACTTGAGCAATTGAAAACATAACTATGAAACTTTATCAAAATCAGATTTTTAAGAATTAGGGTTCATGCAATTATACCTTTGATCACAAAATTAACGACACACGCGCGTAGAGGAGATCGAGAATTGCAACTTTCGTGTTCAAGGTTTTATCAAAAGATCAAAAATTGATGGTGGTAGTAGGGTGATGGTGGTCGACGGTTTTGGGGAGAGGGAGAGAAGAAAACTGCGTTATATTTTTATTAATGCTATTTAGGTTAAACACAAGCCTTAAATACCTAGCCCTAATTATCTCAATTTTTATATAAGTCCCTCAAGTTGTCAAAAATCAAAATATAAGGGGGTGAGGGGGAGGGGTCGGCCGAATGGGGCCCACCATGGGTTCCTGGGTTCTCGTTTTGCAATTCCGTGTATTTGTGGTCCGTTTTAAGTGTCGTTTTGTCGTACCGAAGGCAGTACATCCTGGTAGTAATAAGATGTATCATGATTTGAAAACAGTGTATTGGTGGCCAACAATGAAATCAGATATCGACCGTTATGTCGAAAAGTGTCATATATGTGCTCAAGTGAAGGCAGAACATCAGAAACCTTATGGTTCGTTACGTTAGTTACAGATTTCAGAGTGGAAATGGGAACATATAACGATGGATTTTGTGACCAAATTACCTCGAACACAGAAACGACACGATATGATTTGGGTAATAGTGGATCGTCTAACTAAAAGTGCTCATTTTCTTGCTATTCGTGAAATAGCTTCGTTAAGTGAGTTAGCCGAATTGTATGTGAAAGAAATAGTTAGTCTATATGGTGTGCCGTTATCGATCGTTTCAGACAGAGATTCCAGATTTGTGTCGAACTTTTGGAATAGTCTTCAACAGAATCTAGGTACACGTGTGAATTTAAGTACAGCTTATCATCCTCAAACAGATGGTCAGAGTGAAAGAACGATACAAACTTTGGAGGATATGTTAAGGGCTTGTGTGTTAGAATACGGTGGTTCGTGGGATACACATTTACCGTTGGTCGAATTCGCATATAATAATTCATATCATTCGAGTATAGGGATGCCGCCCTATGAAATATTGTACGGTCGTCATTGCAGAACTCCGACTTGTTGGTTAGAAGCTGGGGAGAAACAGTTTGCAGGTCCCGAAATTGTTCAAATGACAGCCGAAAAAGTTGCAATCGCGCGAGAAAAGTTGAAAGCCGCTAGAGATAGACAGAAAATGTATGCTGATCCGCGTAGACGTCCGGTAACCTTTAGTGTAGGTGAACGAGTGTATTTAAAAGTTTCGCCGTGGAAAGGGGTTATTAGATTCGGTAAACGTGGTAAGTTAGCATCAAGATTTATTGGTCCGTTTCCGATCAGTGAAGTGTTGAATGATCAGATTGTGGTGTTAGATCTTCCGCCAGAGTTAGCCGGTATTCATAATACATTTAACGTGTGTTATCTTCGTAAGTGTAAAGTCGATGATGAAACGCAACTCCTTCCTTTAGAAGATTTAAGGGTCGATTTGAATAAGAAATTGGTGGAAGAGCCAGTCCGTGTAGTTGACCGAAAGGTGACTAAGTTGAGAAATAAAGAGATACCGATGGTATTGATAGAGTGGAAACACAGCTTGGGTTCTAATCTTACGTGGGAGACAGAAGAGTTGATGAGGACTCGCTACCCTCATTTGTTTGACCAAGACCAGATTCCAAGGACGGAATCTCCTTAAGGGGGTGGATTTGTAACAGACTGAAACCCGGGCTTGTTGTAAGTTGCCTATTTTGCCCTTAGGGTTTGTGCTTAGTCTTAAGTGCTTTTATTTTAATTATTTTATTAGTGTTTTATTATAATTTTGTTGTGACCAGTTTGTGACAAGGGTCCCAGAACAGGTTTGTTTATTTTAATTGGACCTCGTTTGGGTTACCTAATCTTGTGCGAAAGATATCAGATAACTGGTAAATACCTGTGTGTGATGGGGTATTGTGTTTTAACACAAATATATAAGCTTTGACCTGCTTATTTTGTGATGTTTCCAGAAAATTCAGTCTTCACTCCCGTACCTAACCTTCACCTCTTCAAAAAACCCTAATCCTTAAACATTGATCTTGAGCTCAAATTGGTGTTAGAATCGTGTTTGTTATCATTTACTGAGTCTATCAAGGTAAGTAACATGTGTTTTTGTGTTCAATTCGTTGTTAAATTCATGCTTTTGTGTGAGTTTTGTAAAAAGCTTGAATTTGTGTCAAAACAAGTGATTTAAGTGTTGTTAGGGTCAAATTGTTGTGGGTTTTGAGTCTATAACAAGTAGTGAACAAGTTGTGGTCGATTTTGGTGTTTAAAACGAGCTCTAGATTGGGATTTGAGGATTTCATCGTGAAGTCCGTAGCCTTTGTTCAGTTTCTGAGGAAGATGAACACAGTCGGCCGACTGTCGGTCGACAGTCGACCGACTGATGGTGAACCGACCGATTGTTGAGTG
Organism: Rutidosis leptorrhynchoides; assembly: GCF_046630445.1. Classification (NCBI taxonomy): domain Eukaryota; kingdom Viridiplantae; phylum Streptophyta; class Magnoliopsida; order Asterales; family Asteraceae; genus Rutidosis; species Rutidosis leptorrhynchoides. Next base: position 676,186,809 of record NC_092333.1, on the reverse strand, counting down.
AACCGACCGACTGAGATTTACCTTCGGCCGATTGATGTATTACCCAATGAATCGACCGACTGGAAAGGTCAGTCGACCGATTGTGTCGACAGTCGACCGACTGTAAGTGTCAGTCGACCGACTGTGTGTCCAGGGCAGAATGTTTTACCAAAGTGCCTTTTTCTAGCCGTTATGCTGCCCGTTTGTATTTTGGTGTTCAGGATGTAAATTTTGAAAGTGCATAAGTGTTAAGCATGTAAAATTTTAGTGGACGCATTTTTTTTTTTTTTTTTACTAATTTGCTATAATTCGCTGTCAGTGTGTCTAATCTTGATGGGAACACTATTCTAACTTGGTTTTTACTGTTCTCAGGAGATAAGGACAAGGAGGAAGCTCAGAAATAATAACTGAGCAGTTGCTGGTAATTGGTGAGTGGGTCTATCTACGGATAGAGTTTAAGTAGCATATCATGCTACTGTGGTTGACTCTTTTACCATGCATAGTATAGGAATTGCCATGATAGAATAATATTGTTTGCCTGATGTTATATGTGAATTATGTGTACACTATGTGAATGGCACCAGTCGGGCCTAGGGAGATTGGGGACTCGAAACCGTGCCTAGGAGAGGTTAGAGTCCGTATAAGGTCAACCGTGCCTAGGGGAGGTTGGGTCCATAGGCTACTGATTGTGGAGTATAGTGTGAATGATGCATCCCCTGCATCTGGATAACTATACTATGAATTGAGTAGCAGTGTAGTGACCTGAACTTTTCCATGTTTATATATATTAATTGAGATTGATATTTACATGATTAAATGTTTCCAACATGTTAAGCAATCAAACTTGTTAAGACTTGATTAATTGAAATATGTTTCATATAGACAATTGACCACCCAAGTTGACCGGCGATTCACGAACGTTAAAACTTGTAAAAATGACATGACGATATATATATGGATATACATATAGATATACATATGGTTAACATGAGATTATGATAAGTAAGTATCTCCATAAGTATATTAACAATGAGTTATATACATATAAACAAGACTACTAACTTAGGGATTTCGAAACGAGACATATATGTAACGATTATCGTTGTAACGACATTTAAATGTATATATATCATATTAAGATATATTAATATATCATAATATCATGATAATATAATAATTTAACATCTCATTAGATATAATAAACAATGGGTTAACAACATTAATTGAGATCGTTAACTTAAAGGTTTCAAAACAACACTTACATGTAACGACTAACGATGACTTAACGACTCAGTTAAAATGTATATACATGTAGTGTATTTAGATGTATTAAAATACTTTTGGAAGACTTCAATACATATATCAAAACACTCATACTTAACGAAAATGGTTACAGTTACTTTCCCATTCTTTTCTTTCATCAAGAATTCTAGTCGTATTCTTACCCGTATTATACACAGCTTCAAAACGTACTTACTATGGGTATATACCAATAGGAACTAGCATGGGATTCCACTCTTGATTATGTCATGTATGACTAATCAATTTTAACTTCTACCATGAGCTAGTCAACTAACTAGAACTCCTTTTAACCCCACTCACCACTCACCAATTACCACTCATCATTCACTCCATTTCACTTCCAATTCTCTTTCTAATTCCCTCTCAACACACACACACACTATTATGAACGTATTTTTACAGCAGTTAATCATCATCTTCATCAAAAATCACTTCAAGAATCAAGCTATAATCATCATAGGAAGAACACTTCAAGAACACTTCAAAAATCCCTTCAAGTTTACTAATTTACTTCCAAGCTTTCTAATCCATTCCAAGTAATCATCTAAGATCAAGAAACCTTTGTTATATACAGTAGGTTATCTTTCTTATTCAAGGTAATATTCATATTCAAACTTTGATTCAATTTCTATAACTATAAACTATCTTAATTCGAGTAAAAATCTTACTTGAACTTGTTTTTGTGTCATGATCCTACTTCAAGAACTTTCAAGCCATCCAAGATCCTTTGAAGCTAGATCATTTCTTGTCACTTCCAGTAGGTTTACCTACTAAACTTGAGGTAGTAATGATGTTCATAACATCATTCGATTCATATATATAAAACTATCTTATTCGAAGGTTTAAACTCGTAATCACTAGAACATAGTTTAGTTAATTCTAAACTTGTTCGCAAACAAAAGTTAATCCTTCTAACTTGACTTTTAAAATTAACTAAACACATGTTCTATATCTGTAAGATATGCTAACTTAATGATTTAAAACCTGGAAACACGAAAAACACCGTAAAACCGGATTTACGCCGTCGTAGTAACACCGCGGGCTGTTTTGGGTTAGTTAATTAAAAACTATGATAAACTTTGATTTAAAAGTTGTTATTCTGAGAAAATGATTTTTATTATGAACATGAAACTATATCCAAAAATTATGGTTAAACTCAAAGTGGAAGTATGTTTTCTAAAATGGTCATCTAGACGTCGTTCTTTCGACTGAAATGACTACCTTTACAAAAACGACTTGTAACTTATTTTTCCGACTATAAACCTATACTTTTTCTGTTTAGATTCATAAAATAGAGTTCAATATGAAACCATAGCAATTTGATTCACTCAAAACGGATTTAAAATGAAGAAGTTATGGGTAAAACAAGATTGGATAATTTTTCTCATTTTAGCTACGTGAAAATTGGTAACAAATCTATTCCAACCATAACTTAATCAACTTGTATTGTATATTATGTAATCTTGAGATACCATAGACACGTATACAATGTTTCGACCTATCATGTCGACACATCTATATATATTTCGGAACAACCATAGACACTCTATATGTGAATGTTGGAGTTAGCTATACAGGGTTGAGGTTGATTCCAAAATATATATAGTTTGAGTTGTGATCAATACTGAGATACGTATACACTGGGTTGTGGATTGATTCAAGATAATATTTATCGATTTATTTCTGTACATCTAACTGTGGACAACTAGTTGTAGGTTACTAACGAGGACAGCTGACTTAATAAACTTAAAACATCAAAATATATTAAAAGTGTTGTAAATATATTTTGAACATACTTTAATATATATGTATATATTGTTATAGGTTCGTGAATCAATAGTGGCCAAGTCTTACTTCTCGACGAAGTAAAAATCTGTGAAAGTGAGTTATAGTCCCACTTTTAAAATCTAATATTTTTGGGATGAGAATACATGCAGGTTTTATAAATGATTTACAAAATAGACACAAGTACGTGAAACTACATTCTTTGTTTGAATTATCGAAATCGAATATGCCCCTTTTTATTAAGTCTGGTAATCTAAGAATTAGGGAACAGACACCCTAATTGACGCGAATCCTAAAGATAGATCTATTGGGCCTAACAAACCCCATCCAAGGTACCGGATGCTTTAGTACTTCGAAATTTATATCATATCCGAAGGGTGTCCCGGAATGATGGGGATATTCTTATATATGCATCTTGTTAATGTCGGTTACCAGGTGTTCACCATATGAATGACTTTTATCTCTATGTATGGGATGTGTATTGAAATATGAAATCTTGTGGTCTATTATTATGATTTGATATATATAGGTTAAACCTATAACTCACCAACATTTTTGTTGACGTTTTAAGCATGTTTATTCTCAGGTGATTATTAAGAGCTTCCGCTGTCGCATACTTAAATAAGGACGAGATTTGGAGTCCATGCTTGTATGATATTGTGTAAAAACTGCATTCAAGAAACTTATTTTGTTGTAACATATTTGTATTGTAAACCATTATGTAATGGTCGTGTGTAAACAGGATATTTTAGATTATCATTATTTGATAATCTACGTAAAGCTTTTTAAACCTTTATTGATGAAATAAAGGTTATGGTTTGTTTTAAAATGAATGCATTCTTTGAAAAACGTTTCATATAGAGGTCAAAACCTCGCAACGAAATCAATTAATATGGAACGTTTTTAATCAATAAGAACGAGACATTTCAGTTGGTATCAAGGCGTTGGTCTTAGAGAACCAGAATTTTGCATTAGTGTGTCTTATCGAGTTTGTTAGGATGCATTAGTGAGTCTGGACTTCGACCGTGTTTACTTGAAAAATGATTGCTTAACAAATTTTGTTGGAAACTATATATTTTTAACATGTGAATATTATGTGATATATTAATCTCTTAACGCGTTTGATATTATGTGATAGATGTCTACCTCTAGAACAAGTCCCATTGACTCACCTAATAATAATGAAGAGTCAAATGTAAATTGGAATGATTCGTGGACTGATTCACAAGTTCCCGAAGAGGAACCGGAAGAAGAGTCGGAACCAGAAGAAGAATCGGAACCGGAAGAAGAATCGGAACCGGATGAAGAAATAGAACCGGTGGGGGAAATAATAAAACGGTTAAGTAAAAGAAAATCCTCAACCAACCGACCAAGGTTAATTATGGTCAATGGTGTTTCCGCCAAGGAAGCAAAATATTGGGAGGATTACCAATTCTCCGATGAATCGGATTCCGACGAGAATTCCGATGATGTTATAGAAATTACCCCAACTGAATTTAAAAAGGCAAAAGAAAATAATAAGGGAAAGGGCATAAAAATAGAGAAATCTAATTCCAACCCCGATGAACTTTATATGTATCGTCAACCCCCGAAGTCCTTAAGTTGTAACAATGACCCAGGAACCTCTAAACCACCAGGTTTTTCTAAACCGTTGTGGAAAATAACAGCTAGTATTAGGGGAACATCATATATCCCTAGAAACTTGGCAAAACGAACTAAAACCGAAGAAGAAGAAACAAGCGAGTCGGAATAAGATAGTTGTATTCGTGTGGTGTAATATATGTAATATAGTGTGCTTATGCTTTATGATATATGTAAAAATTGCTTGTATTAATAAGTATTTTTTTTTATGAATCTAACTCTTGTATATTTTACAGTATAAAAACACAAAATGGATAGACAACCCAATATTTTAAGAGACCTACCCGGAGACATGATTGATGAAATCTTGTCTAGAGTCGGTCAGAATTCTTCGGCACAACTATTTAAGGCGAGATCAGTTTGTAAGACATTCGAAGAACGTTCCAAGAATGCCTTGGTTTATAAAAGGCTTTCATTCGAAAGATGGGGGATATCACATTGGGAAATCCATAAGTTACGATGTGTTTACTTTGATGCATATATTGCGAGGAACCCAAATGCTATTTTACGCAATGGGTTAAGAAATTATTTTGACTCAATATATCCGAATATTGGACTTCGTGATTTAGAAAAAGCGGCTAACATGCAACATAAAGAAGCATGTTATGCTTACGGATTAGTAATGTTCACTTCTCACCAAAGTGAGAACAAGAACATCGGCCTACAACTATTAAACAAAACGTTCCCACAAGTGACGGAGTCGGTAATTGGGGTAAGAAATGAGGTTTTTAGATTGTTACGGGACTGTTGGACATTACGTAACCCTCGTCCCTTTGACGACGTTACAACACGCTGTCTTATCAACGGCCATAACGGTTATATTCCACAAGACCAAGGATGGGAAGTAGTCCTAGTAAAACCAGAATGCATGACTTGTTTCTGGACGTATGAATTACGTGTCTTTATTGCCTTTGCTGAACGACTTGTGTACTAGCTAGAATTATCTTCACAACTATCTTGTATCAAAGTTATTGTGTGCTATATTTCATGCTTTATGTAAAATAAGCGGTATTGTAAGTTGTAAAATATTGTATAAAAGTTTGAACGCGAAATATTATTATAATCAGTTTTTCATATAGAATTGTAGTAGTTGAATTGTATATTAGCTACTAAGTATGAACTTAACGGGTAGGTACTACCCGAATTTAAACTTATAAAACGCTAATATGAAGAAAAAGCTTTTATAAATGAGTTCATATTATGCTACGAAATACAATTAACTACTCTTAATATTCTGTATGATTAACTTGTTCCATTTGATAATTTTGAAGGAAATGGCACCGACTACTCGATACACCGTGAATATGAATGAAGAGGAATTCCGTACTTTTCTAGCTTCAAACATAGCCGCAGTACAGGCTGCGCTACATACCAACAATAACCTTGGATCTAGCAGTACAGGAAATCGTGTAGGATGCACCTACAAAGAATTCACTGCCTGCAAACCTTTGGAATTTGATGGAACCGAAGGACCGATCGGATTGAAACGGTGGACCGAGAAGGTCGAATCGGTGTTTGCCATAAGTAAGTGTACTGAAGAGGACAAAGTAAAGTACGCTACGCATACCTTCACAGGTTCTGCGTTAACATGGTGGAATACCTATCTAGAGCAAGTGGGACAAGATGATGCGTACGCACTACCGTGGTCAGCATTCAAGCACTTGATGAACGAGAAGTATCGTCCCAGAACCGAGGTCAATAAGCTCAAGACAGAACTTAGAGGTTTACGAACCCAAGGATTTGATATTACCACGTACGAAAGATGATTCACAGAATTGTGCCTATTGTGTCCGGGAGCATTCGAAGATGAGGAAGAGAAGATCGACGCGTTTGTGAAAGGATTACCGGAAAGAATCCAAGAAGATATAAGTTCACACGAGCCCGCCTCCATACAACAGGCATGTAGAATGGCTCACAAACTAGTGAACCAGATTGAAGAAAGAATTAAAGAACAGACTGCTGAAGAGGCCAATGTGAAGCAAGTCAAAAGAAAGTGGGAGGAAAACGGTGATAAGAATCACCAATACAACAACAATAGCAATTACAATAATAATCGCAACAATTATCCCAACAATCGCAACATCAATCGCAACTACAACAAACGGCCCAACAACAACAACAACAACAACAACAACAACAACAACAACAACTACAACAATCATCCCAACAACAATAATAACCGAAACAACAACAACAATCAGAAGCAACTATGCCAAAGGTGTGAAAAGTATCACTCGGGGTTCTGCACCAAATTTTGCAACAAGTGTAAAAGAAATGGTCATAGCGCGGCGAAGTGTGAGGTCTACGGACCAGGGGTTAATAGAACGAAAGGAACAAATGGTGTCGGAACGAGTAATGGCGGAGCAAGTAGTGTCGGAGCAAGTTATGCCAATGTAGTTTGTTATAAATGTGGAAAACCGGGCCACATTATTAGAAATTGCCCGAACCAGGAGAACACGAATGGACAAGGCCGCGGAAGAGTTTTCAATATTAATGCGACAGAGGCACAAGAAGACCCGGAGCTTGTTACGGGTACGTTTCTTATTGACAATAAATCTGCTTACGTTTTATTTGATTTGGGTGCGGATAGAAGCTATATGAGTAGAGATTTTTGTGCTAAATTAAGTTGTCCATTGACGCCTTTGGATAGTAAATTTTTACTCGAATTAGCAAATGGTAAATTAATTTCAGCAGATAATATATGTCGGAATCGAGAAATTAAACTGGTTAGCGAAACATTTAAGATTGATTTGATACCAGTAGAGTTAGGGAGTTTTGATGTGATAATCGGTATGGACTGGTTGAAAGAAGTGAAAGCAGAGATCGTTTGTTACAAAAATGCAATTCGCATTATACGAGAAAAAGGAAAACCCTTAATGGTGTACGGAAAAAAGGGCAACACGAAGCTACATCTTATTAGTAATTTGAAGGCACAAAAACTAATAAGAAAAGGTTGCTATGCTGTTCTAGCACACGTCGAGAAAGTAAAAATTGAAGAAAAGAGCATCAATGATGTTCCCATTGCAAAAGAATTTCCCGATGTATTTCCGAAAGAATTACCGGGATTACCCCCACATCGATCCGTTGAATTTCAAATAGATCTTGTACCAGGAGCTGTACCAATAGCTCGTGCTCCTTACAGACTCGTACCCAGCGAGATGAAAGAACTGCAAAGCCAATTACAAGAACTTTTAGAGTGTGGTTTCATTCGACCAAGCACATCACCGTGGGGAGCTCCTGTTTTGTTTGTCAAGAAGAAAGATGGTACATTCAGGTTGTGTATCGACTACCGAGAGTTGAACAAACTTACCATCAAGAACCGCTACCCACTACTGAGAATCGACGACTTATTTGATCAACTACAAGGCTCGTCTGTTTATTCAAAGATTGACTTACGTTCTGGGTATCATCAAATGCGGGTGAAAGAAGATGATATTCCAAAGACTGCTTTCAGAACACGTTACGGTCATTACGAGTTTATGGTCATGCCGTTTGGTTTAACTAATGCACCAGCTGTGTTCATGGACCTTATGAACCGAGTGTGTGGACCATACCTTGACAAGTTTGTCATTGTTTTCATTGATGACATACTTATTTACTCAAAGAATGACCAAGAACACGGTGAACATTTGAGAAAGGTGTTAGAAGTATTGAGGAAGGAAGAATTGTACGCTAAGTTTTCAAAGTGTGCATTTTGGTTGGAAGAAGTTCAATTCCTCGGTCACATAGTGAACAAAGAAGGTATTAAGGTGGATCCGGAAAAGATAGAAACTGTTGAAAAGTGGGAAACCCCGAAAACTCCGAAACACATACGCCAGTTTTTAGGACTAGCTGGTTACTACAGAAGGTTCATCCAAGACTTTTCCAGAATAGCAAAACCCTTGACTGCATTAACGCATAAAGGGAAGAAATTTGAATGGAATGATGAACAAGAGAAAGCGTTTCAGTTATTGAAGAAAAAGCTAACTACGGCACCGATATTGTCATTGCCTGAAGGGAATGATGATTTTGTGATTTATTGTGACGCATCAAAGCAAGGTCTCGGTTGTGTATTAATGCAACGAACGAAGGTGATTGCTTATGCGTCTAGACAATTGAAGATTCACGAACAAAATTATACGACGCATGATTTGGAATTAGGAGCGGTTGTTTTTGCATTAAAGACTTGGAGGCACTACTTATATTGTAGTGACCCGAACTTTTCCATGTTTATATATATTAATTGAGATTGATATTTACATGATTAAATGTTTCCAACATGTTAAGCAATCAAACTTGTTAAGACTTGATTAATTGAAATAGGTTTCATATAGACAATTGACCACCCAAGTTGACCGGTGATTCACGAACGTTAAAACTTGTAAAAAAACTATATGATGACATATATATGGTTATATGTATAGTTAACATGATATTATGATAAGTAAACATATCATTAATTATATTAACAATGAACTACATATGTAAAAACAAGACTACTAACTTAATGATTTTGAAACGAGACATATATGTAACGTTTATCGTTGTAACGACATTTAATGTATATATATCATATTAAGAGATATTCGTACATCATAATATCATGATAATATAATAATTTAAAATCTCTTTTGATATTATAAACATTGGGTTAACAACATTTAACAAGATCGTTAACCTAAAGGTTTCAAAACAACACTTACATGTAACGACTAACGATGACTTAACGACTCAGTTAAAATGTATATACATGTAGTGTTTTAATATGTATTTATACACTTTTGAAAGACTTCAATACACTTATCAAAATACTTCTACTTAACAAAAATGCTTACAATTACATTCTCGTTCAGTTTCATCAACAATTCTACTCGTATGCACCCGTATTCGTACTCGTACAATACACAGCTTTTAGATGTATGTACTATTGGTATATACACTCCAATGATCAGCTCTTAGCAGCCCATGTGAGTCACCTAACACATGTGGGAACCATCATTTGGCAACTAGCATGAAATATCTCATAAGATTACAAAAATATGAGTAATCATTCATGACTTATTTACATGAAAACAAAATTACATATCCTTTATATCTAATCCATACACCAACGACCAAAAACACCTACAAACACTTTCATTCTTCAATTTTCTTCATCTAATTGAACTCTCTCAAGTTCTATCTTCAAGTTCTAAGTGTTCTTCATAAATTCCAAAAGTTCTAGTTTCATAAAATCAAGAATACTTTCAAGTTTGCTAGCTCACTTCCAATCTTGTAAGGTGATCATCCAACCTCAAGAAATCTTTGTTTCTTACAGTAGGTTATCATTCTAATACAAGGTAATAATCATATTCAAACTTTGGTTCAATTTCTATAACTATAACAATCTTATTTCAAGTGATGATCTTACTTGAACTTGTTTTCGTGTCATGATTTTGCTTCAAGAACTTTGAGCCATCCAAGGATCCATTGAAGCTAGATCCATTTTTCTCTTTTCCAGTAGGTTCATCCAAGGAACTTAAGGTAGTAATGATGTTCATAACATCATTCGATTCATACATATAATGCTATCTTATTCAAAGGTTTAAACTTGTAATCACTAGAACATAGTTTAGTTAATTCTAAACTTGTTCGCAAACAAAAGTTAATCCTTCTAACTTGACTTTTAAAATCAACTAAACACATGTTCTATATCTATATGATATGCTAACTTAATGATTTAAAACCTGGAAACACGAAAAACACCGTAAAACCGGATTTACGCCGTCGTAGTAACACCGCGGGCTGTTTTGGGTTAGTTAATTAAAAACTATGATAAACTTTGATTTAAAAGTTGTTATTCTGAGAAAATGATTTTTATTATGAACATGAAACTATATCCAAAAATTATGGTTAAACTCAAAGTGGAAGTATGTTTTCTAAAATGGTCATCTAGACGTCGTTCTTTCGACTGAAATGACTACCTTTACAAAAACGACTTGTAACTTATTTTTCCGACTAGAAACCTATACTTTTTTTGTTTAGATTCATAAAATAGAGTTCAATATGAAACCATAGCAATTTGATTCACTCAAAACGGATTTAAAATGAAGAAGTTATGGGTAAAACAAGATTGGATAATTTTTCTCATTTTAGCTACGTGAAAATTGGTAACAAATCTATTCCAACCATAACTTAATCAACTTGTATTATATATTATGTAATCTTGAGATACCATAGACACGTATACAATGTTTCGACCTATCATATCGACACATCTATATATATTTCGGAACAACCATAGACACTCTATATGTGAATGTTGGAGTTAGCTATACAGGGTTGAGGTTGATTCCAAAATATATATAGTTTGAGTTGTGATCAATACTGAGATATGTATACACTGGGTCGTGGATTGATTCAAGATAATATTTATCGATTTATTTCTGTACATCTAACTGTGGACAACTAGTTATAGGTTACTAACGAGGACAGCTGACTTAATAAACTTAAAACATCAAAATATATTAAAAGTGTTTGTAAATATATTTTGAACATACTTTGATATATATGTATATATTGTTATAGGTTCGTGAATCAACCAGTGGCCAAGTCTTACTTCCCGACGAAGTAAAAATCTGTGAAAGTGAGTTATAGTCCCACTTTTAAAATCTAATATTTTTGGGATGAGAATACATGCAGGTTTTATAAATGATTTACAAAATAGACACAAGTACGTGAAACTACATTCTATGGTTGAATTATCGAAATCGAATATGCCCTTTTTATTAAGTCTGGTAATCTAAGAATTAGGGAACAGACACCCTAATTGACGCGAATCCTAAAGATAGATCTATTGGGCCTAACAAACCCCATCCAAAGTACCAGATGCTTTAGTACTTCGAAATTTATATCATATCCGAAGGGTGTCCCGGAATGATGGGGATATTCTTATATATGCATCTTGTTATTGTCGGTTACCAGGTGTTCACCATATGAATGATTTTTATCTCTATGTATGGGATGTGTATTGAAATATGAAATCTTGTGGTCTATTGTTACGATTTGATATATATAGGTTAAACCTATAACTCACCAACATTTTTGTTGACGTTTTAAGCATGTTTATTCTCAGGTGATTATTAAGAGCTTCCGCTGTCGCATACTTAAATAAGGACAAGATTTGGAGTCCATGCTTGTATGATATTGTGCAAAAACTGCATTCAAGAAACTTATTTTGTTGTAACATATTTGTATTGTAAACCATTATGTAATGGTCGTGTGTAAACAGGATATTTTAGATTATCATTATTTGATAATCTACGTAAAGCTTTTTAAACCTTTATTGATGAAATAAAGGTTATGGTTTGTTTTAAAAATGAATGCAGTCTTTGAAAAACGTCTCATATAGAGGTCAAAACCTCGCAACGAAATCAATTAATATGGAACGTTTTTAATCAATAAGAACGGGACATTTCAGTTGGTATCAGAGCGTTGGTCTTAGAGAACCAGAAAATTTGCATTAGTGTGTCTTATCAAGTTTGTTAGGATGCATTAATGAGTCTGGACTTCGACCGTGTTTTCTTTAAAAATGATTGCTTAACATTTTTGTTGGAAACTATATATTTTTAACATATGAATATTATGTGATATATTAATCTCTTAACGTGTTTGATATTATGTGATAGATGTCTACCTCTAGAACAAGTCCCATTGACTCACCTAATAATAATGAAGAGTCAAATGTAAATTGGAATGATTTGTGGACTGATTCACAAGTTCCCGAAGAGGAACCGGAAGAAGAGTCGGAACCGGAAGAAGAATCGGAACCGGAAGAAGAATCGGAACCGGATGAAGAAATAGAACCGGTGGGGGAAATAATAAAACGGTTAAGTAAAAGAAAATCCTCAACCAACCGACCAAAGTTAATTATGGTCAATGGTGTTTCCGCCAAGGAAGCAAAATATTGGGAGGATTATCAATTCTCCGATGAATCGGATTCCGACGAGAATTCCGATGATGTTATAGAAATTACCCCAACTGAATTTAAAAAGGCAAAAGAAAATAATAAGGGAAAGGGCATAAAAATAGAGAAATCTAATTCCAACCCCGATGAACTTTATATGTATCGTCAACCCCCGAAGTCCTTAAGTTGTAACAATGACCCGGGAACCTCTAAACCACCAGGTTTTTCTAAACCAATGTGGACAACGACGGCTCGTATTAGGGGAACATCATATATCCCTAGAAACTTGGCAAAACGAACCAAAACCGAAGAAGAAGAAACGAGCGAGTCGGAATAAGATAGTTGTATTCGTGTGGTGTAATATAGTGTTCTTATGCTTTATGATATATGTAAAAATTGCTTGTATTAATAAGTATTTTTTTTTATGAATCTAACTCTTGTCTATTTTACAGTTTAAAAACACAAAATGGATAGACAACCCAATATTTTAAGAGACCTACCCGGAGACATGATTGATGAAATCTTGTCTAGAGTCGGCCAGAATTCTTCGGCACAACTATTTAAGGCGAGATCAGTTTGTAAGACATTCGAAGAACGTTCCAAGAATGTCTTGGTTTATAAGAGACTTTCGTTTGAAAGATGGGGGATATCACATTGGGAAACCCATAAGTTACGATGTGTTTACTTTGACGCATATATTGCGGGGAACCCAAATGCTATTTTACGCAACGGGTTAAGAAATTACTTTGACTCAATATATCCGAATATTGGACTTCGTGATTTAGAAAAAGCGGCTAACATGCAACATAAAGAAGCATGTTATGCTTACGGATTAGTAATGTTTGCTTCTCACCAAAGTGAGAACAAGAACATCGGGCTACAACTATTAAACAAAACGTTTCCACAAGTGACGGAGTCGGTAATTGGGGTAAGAAATGAGGTTTTTAGATTATTACGGGACTGTTGGACATTACGTAACCCTTGTCCCTTTGATGACGTTACAACACGTTGTATTATCAACGGCCATAACGGTTATGTTGCACAAGACCAAGGATGGGAAGTAGTCCTAGTAAAACCAGAATGCATGACTTGTTTCTGGACGTATGAATTACGTGTCTTTATTGCCTTTGCTGAACGACTTGTGTACTAGCTAGAATTGTCTTCACAACTATCTTGTATCAAAGTTATTGTGTGCTATATTTCATGCTTTATGTAAAATAAGCGGTATTGTAAGTTTGTAAAATATTGTATAAAAGTTTGAACGCGAAATATTATTATAATCAGTTTTTCATATAGAATTGTAGTAGTTGAATTGTATATTAGCTACTAAGTATGAACTTAACGGGTAGGTACTACCCGAATTTAAACTTATAAAACGCTAAAATGAAGAAAAAGCTTTTATAAATGAGTTCATATTATGCTACGAAATACTATTAACTACTCTTAATATTCTGTATGATTAACTTGTTCCATTTAACTATTTTGAAGGAAATGGCACCGACTACTCGACACACCGTGAATATGAATGAAGAGGAATTCCGTACTTTTCTAGCTTCAAACATAGCCGCAGTACAGGCTGCGCTACATACCAACAATAACCTTGGATCTAGCAGTACAGGAAATCGTGTAGGATGCACCTACAAAGAATTCACTGCCTGCAAACCTTTGGAATTTGATGGAACCGAAGGACCGATCGGATTGAAACGGTGGACCGAGAAGGTTGAATCGGTGTTTGCCATAAGTAAGTGTACTGAAGAGGACAAAGTGAAGTACGCTACGCATACCTTCACAGGTTCTGCGTTAACATGGTGGAATACCTATCTAGAGCAAGTGGGACAAGATGATGCGTACGCACTACCGTGGTCAGCATTCAAGCACTTGATGAACGAGAAGTACCGTCCCAGAACCGAGGTCAATAAGCTCAAGACAGAACTTAGAGGGTTACGAACCCAAGGATTTGATATTACCACGTACGAAAGACGATTCACAGAATTGTGCCTATTGTGTCCGGGAGCATTCGAAGATGAGGAAGAGAAGATCGACGCGTTTGTGAAAGGATTACCGGAAAGAATCCAAGAAGATATAAGTTCACACGAGCCCGCCTCCATACAACAGGCATGTAGAATGGCTCACAAACTAGTGAACCAGATTGAAGAAAGAATTAAAGAACAGACTGCTGAAGAGGCCAATGTGAAGCAAGTCAAAAGAAAGTGGGAGGAAAACGGTGATAAGAATCACCAATACAACAACAGCAATTACAACAATAATCGCAACAATTATCCCAACAATCGCAACATCAATCGCAACTACAACAAACGGCCCAACAACAACAACAACAACAACAGCAACTACAACAATCATCCCAATAACAATAATAACCGCAACAACAACAACAATCAGAAGCAGCTATGCCAAAGGTGTGAAAAGAATCACTCGGGGTTCTGCACCAAATTTTGCAACAAGTGTAAAAGAAATGGTCATAGCGCGGCGAAGTGTGAGGTCTACGGACCAGGGGCTAATAGAACGAAAGGAACAAATGGTGTCGGAACGAGTAATGGCGGAGCAAGTAGTGTCGGAGCAAGTTATGCCAATGTAGTTTGTTATAAATGTGGAAAACCAGGCCACATTATTAGAAATTGCCCGAACCAGGAGAACACGAATGGACAAGGCCGTGGAAGAGTTTTCAATATTAATGCGATAGAGGCACAGGAAGACCCGGAGCTTGTTACGGGTACGTTTCTTATTGACAATAAATCTGCTTACGTTTTATTTGATTCGGGTGCGGATAGAAGCTATATGAGTAGAGATTTTTGTGCTAAATTAAGTTGTCCATTGACGCCTTTGGATAGTAAATTTTTACTCGAATTAGCAAATGGTAAATTAATTTCAGCAGATAATATATGTCGGAATCGAGAAATTAAACTGGTTAGCGAAACATTTAAGATTGATTTGATACCAGTAGAGTTAGGGAGTTTTGATGTGATAATCGGTATGGACTGGTTGAAAGAAGTGAAAGCAGAGATCGTTTGTTACAAAAATGCAATTCGCATTATACGAGAAAAAGGAAAACCCTTAATGGTGTACGGAGAAAAGGCCAACACGAAGCTACATCTTATTAGTAATTTGAAGGCACAAAAACTAATAAGAAAAGGTTGCTATGCTGTTCTAGCAAACGTCGAGAAAGTACAAACTGAAGAAAAGAGCATCAATGATGTTCCCATTGCAAAAGAATTTCCCGATGTATTTCCGAAAGAATTACCGGGATTACCCCCACACCGATCCGTTGAATTTCAAATAGATCTTGTACCAGGAGCTGCACCAATAGCTCGTGCTCCTTACAGACTCGCACCCAGCGAGATGAAAGAACTGCAAAGCCAATTACAAGAACTTTTAGAGCGTGGTTTCATTCGACCAAGCACATCACCGTGGGGAGCTCCTGTTTTGTTTGTCAAGAAGAAAGATGGTACATTCAGGTTGTGTATCGACTACCGAGAGTTGAACAAACTTACCATCAAGAACCGCTACCCACTACCGAGAATCGACGACTTATTTGATCAACTACAAGGCTCGTCTGTTTATTCAAAGATTGACTTACGTTCCGGGTATCATCAAATGCGGGTGAAAGAAGATGATATTCCAAAGACT
Organism: Rutidosis leptorrhynchoides; assembly: GCF_046630445.1. NCBI lineage: Eukaryota > Viridiplantae > Streptophyta > Magnoliopsida > Asterales > Asteraceae > Rutidosis > Rutidosis leptorrhynchoides. The sequence continues at coordinate 676,170,533 of NC_092333.1, read as the reverse complement.
GCTTTCAGAACACGTTACGATCATTACGAGTTTATGGTCATGCCGTTTGGTTTAACTAATGCACCAGCTGTGTTCATGGACCTTATGAACCGAGTGTGTGGACCATACCTAGACAAGTTTGTCATTGTTTTCATTGATGACATACTTATTTACTCAAAGAATGACCAAGAACACGGTGAACATTTGAGAAAGGTGTTAGAAGTATTGAGGAAGGAAGAATTGTACGCTAAGTTTTCAAAGTGTGCATTTTGGTTGGAAGAAGTTCAATTCCTCGGTCACATAGTGAACAAAGAAGGTATTAAGGTGGATCCGGCAAAGATAGAAACTGTTGAAAAGTGGGAAACCCCGAAAACTCCGAAACACATACGCCAGTTTTTAGGACTAGCTGGTTACTACAGAAGGTTCATCCAAGACTTTTCCAGAATAGCAAAACCCTTGACTGCATTAACGCATAAAGGGAAGAAATTTGAATGGAATGATGAACAAGAGAAAGCGTTTCAGTTATTGAAGAAAAAGCTAACTACGGCACCTATATTGTCATTGCCTGAAGGGAATGATGATTTTGTGATTTATTGTGATGCATCAAAGCAAGGTCTCGGTTGTGTATTAATGCAACGAACGAAGGTGATTGCTTATGCGTCTAGACAATTGAAGATTCACGAACAAAATTATACGACGCATGATTTGGAATTAGGCGCGGTTGTTTTTGCATTAAAGACTTGGAGGCACTACTTATATGGGGTCAAAAGTATTATATATACCGACCACAAAAGTCTTCAACACATATTTAATCAGAAACAACTGAATATGAGGCAGCGTAGGTGGATTGAATTATTGAATGATTACGATTTTGAGATTCGTTACCACCCGGGGAAGGCAAATGTGGTAGCCGATGCCTTGAGCAGGAAGGATAGAGAACCCATTCGAGTAAAATCTATGAATATAATGATTCATAATAACATTACTACTCAAATAAAGGAGGCGCAACAAGGAGTTTTAAAAGAGGGAAATTTAAAGGATGAAATACCCAAAGGATCGGAGAAGCATCTTAATATTCGGGAAGACGGAACCCGGTATAGGGCTGAAAGGATTTGGGTACCAAAATTTGGAGATATGAGAGAAATGGTACTTAGAGAAGCTCATAAAACCAGATACTCAATACATCCTGGAACGGGGAAGATGTACAAGGATCTCAAGAAACATTTTTGGTGGCCGGGTATGAAAGCCGATGTTGCTAAATACGTAGGAGAATGTTTGACGTGTTCTAAGGTCAAAGCTGAGCATCAGAAACCATCAGGTCTACTTCAACAACCCGAAATCCCGGAATGGAAATGGGAAAACATTACCATGGATTTCATCACTAAATTGCCAAGGACTGCAAGTGGTTTTGATACTATTTGGGTAATAGTTGATCGTCTCACCAAATCAGCACACTTCCTACCAATAAGAGAAGATGACAAGATGGAGAAGTTAGCACGACTGTATTTGAAGGAAGTCGTCTCCAGACATGGAATACCAATCTCTATTATCTCTGATAGGGATGGCAGATTTATTTCAAGATTCTGGCAGACATTACAGCAAGCATTAGGAACTCGTCTAGACATGAGTACTGCCTATCATCCACAAACTGATGGGCAGAGCGAAAGGACGATACAAACACTTGAAGACATGCTACGAGCATGTGTTATTGATTTCGGAAACAGTTGGGATCGACATCTACCGTTAGCAGAATTTTCCTACAACAACAGCTACCATTCAAGCATTGAGATGGCGCCGTTTGAAGCACTTTATGGTAGAAAGTGCAGGTCTCCAATTTGTTGGAGTGAGGTGGGGGATAGACAGATTACGGGTCCGGAGATTATACAAGAAACTACCGAGAAGATCATCCAAATTCAACAACGGTTGAAAACCGCCCAAAGTCGACAAAAGAGCTACGCTGACATTAAAAGAAAAGATATAGAATTTGAAATTGGAGAGATGGTCATGCTTAAAGTTGCACCTTGGAAAGGCGTTGTTCGATTTGGTAAACGAGGGAAATTAAATCCAAGGTATATTGGACCATTCAAGATTATTGATCGTGTCGGACCAGTAGCTTACCGACTAGAGTTACCTCAACAACTCGCGGCTGTACATAACACTTTCCACGTCTCGAATTTAAAGAAATGTTTTGCTAAAGAAGATCTCACTATTCCGTTAGATGAAATCCAAATCAACGAAAAACTTCAATTCATCGAAGAACCCGTCGAAATAATGGATCGTGAGGTTAAAAGACTTAAGCAAAACAAGATACCAATTGTTAAGGTTCGATGGAATGCTCGTAGAGGACCCGAGTTCACCTGGGAGCGTGAAGATCAGATGAAGAAGAAATACCCGCATCTATTTCCAGAAGATTCGTCAACACCTTCAACAGCTTAAAATTTCGGGACGAAATTTATTTAACGGGTAGGTACTGTAGTGACCCGAACTTTTCCATGTTTATATATATTAATTGAGATTGATATTTACATGATTAAATGTTTCCAACATGTTAAGCAATCAAACTTGTTAAGACTTGATTAATTGAAATAGGTTTCATATAGACAATTGACCACCCAAGTTGACCGGTGATTCACGAACGTTAAAACTTGTAAAAAAACTATATGATGACATATATATGGTTATATGTATAGTTAACATGATATTATGATAAGTAAACATATCATTAATTATATTAACAATGAACTACATATGTAAAAACAAGACTACTAACTTAATGATTTTGAAACGAGACATATATGTAACGTTTATCGTTGTAACGACATTTAATGTATATATATCATATTAAGAGATATTCGTACATCATAATATCATGATAATATAATAATTTAAAATCTCTTTTGATATTATAAACATTGGGTTAACAACATTTAACAAGATCGTTAACCTAAAGGTTTCAAAACAACACTTACATGTAACGACTAACGATGACTTAACGACTCAGTTAAAATGTATATACATGTAGTGTTTTAATATGTATTTATACACTTTTGAAAGACTTCAATACACTTATCAAAATACTTCTACTTAACAAAAATGCTTACAATTACATTCTCGTTCAGTTTCATCAACAATTCTACTCGTATGCACCCGTATTCGTACTCGTACAATACACAGCTTTTAGATGTATGTACTATTGGTATATACACTCCAATGATCAGCTCTTAGCAGCCCATGTGAGTCACCTAACACATGTGGGAACCATCATTTGGCAACTAGCATGAAATATCTCATAAGATTACAAAAATATGAGTAATCATTCATGACTTATTTACATGAAAACAAAATTACATATCCTTTATATCTAATCCATACACCAACGACCAAAAACACCTACAAACACTTTCATTCTTCAATTTTCTTCATCTAATTGAACTCTCTCAAGTTCTATCTTCAAGTTCTAAGTGTTCTTCATAAATTCCAAAAGTTCTAGTTTCATAAAATCAAGAATACTTTCAAGTTTGCTAGCTCACTTCCAATCTTGTAAGGTGATCATCCAACCTCAAGAAATCTTTGTTTCTTACAGTAGGTTATCATTCTAATACAAGGTAATAATCATATTCAAACTTTGGTTCAATTTCTATAACTATAACAATCTTATTTCAAGTGATGATCTTACTTGAACTTGTTTTCGTGTCATGATTTTGCTTCAAGAACTTTGAGCCATCCAAGGATCCATTGAAGCTAGATCCATTTTTCTCTTTTCCAGTAGGTTCATCCAAGGAACTTAAGGTAGTAATGATGTTCATAACATCATTCGATTCATACATATAATGCTATCTTATTCGAAGGTTTAAACTTGTAATCACTAGAACATAGTTTAGTTAATTCTAAACTTGTTCGCAAACAAAAGTTAATCCTTCTAACTTGACTTTTAAAATCAACTAAACACATGTTCTATATCTATATGATATGCTAACTTAATGATTTAAAACCTGGAAACACGAAAAACACCGTAAAACCGGATTTACGCCGTCGTAGTAACACCGCGGGCTGTTTTGGGTTAGTTAATTAAAAACTATGATAAACTTTGATTTAAAAGTTGTTATTCTGAGAAAATGATTTTTATTATGAACATGAAACTATATCCAAAAATTATGGTTAAACTCAAAGTGGAAGTATGTTTTCTAAAATGGTCATCTAGACGTCGTTCTTTCGACTGAAATGACTACCTTTACAAAAACGACTTGTAACTTATTTTTCCGACTAGAAACCTATACTTTTTTTGTTTAGATTCATAAAATAGAGTTCAATATGAAACCATAGCAATTTGATTCACTCAAAACGGATTTAAAATGAAGAAGTTATGGGTAAAACAAGATTGGATAATTTTTCTCATTTTAGCTACGTGAAAATTGGTAACAAATCTATTCCAACCATAACTTAATCAACTTGTATTATATATTATGTAATCTTGAGATACCATAGACACGTATACAATGTTTCGACCTATCATATCGACACATCTATATATATTTCGGAACAACCATAGACACTCTATATGTGAATGTTGGAGTTAGCTATACAGGGTTGAGGTTGATTCCAAAATATATATAGTTTGAGTTGTGATCAATACTGAGATATGTATACACTGGGTCGTGGATTGATTCAAGATAATATTTATCGATTTATTTCTGTACATCTAACTGTGGACAACTAGTTATAGGTTACTAACGAGGACAGCTGACTTAATAAACTTAAAACATCAAAATATATTAAAAGTGTTTGTAAATATATTTTGAACATACTTTGATATATATGTATATATTGTTATAGGTTCGTGAATCAACCAGTGGCCAAGTCTTACTTCCCGACGAAGTAAAAATCTGTGAAAGTGAGTTATAGTCCCACTTTTAAAATCTAATATTTTTGGGATGAGAATACATGCAGGTTTTATAAATGATTTACAAAATAGACACAAGTACGTGAAACTACATTCTATGGTTGAATTATCGAAATCGAATATGCCCTTTTTATTAAGTCTGGTAATCTAAGAATTAGGGAACAGACACCCTAATTGACGCGAATCCTAAAGATAGATCTATTGGGCCTAACAAACCCCATCCAAAGTACCAGATGCTTTAGTACTTCGAAATTTATATCATATCCGAAGGGTGTCCCGGAATGATGGGGATATTCTTATATATGCATCTTGTTATTGTCGGTTACCAGGTGTTCACCATATGAATGATTTTTATCTCTATGTATGGGATGTGTATTGAAATATGAAATCTTGTGGTCTATTGTTACGATTTGATATATATAGGTTAAACCTATAACTCACCAACATTTTTGTTGACGTTTTAAGCATGTTTATTCTCAGGTGATTATTAAGAGCTTCCGCTGTCGCATACTTAAATAAGGACAAGATTTGGAGTCCATGCTTGTATGATATTGTGCAAAAACTGCATTCAAGAAACTTATTTTGTTGTAACATATTTGTATTGTAAACCATTATGTAATGGTCGTGTGTAAACAGGATATTTTAGATTATCATTATTTGATAATCTACGTAAAGCTTTTTAAACCTTTATTGATGAAATAAAGGTTATGGTTTGTTTTAAAAATGAATGCAGTCTTTGAAAAACGTCTCATATAGAGGTCAAAACCTCGCAACGAAATCAATTAATATGGAACGTTTTTAATCAATAAGAACGGGACATTTCATATATGGGGTCAAAAGTATTATATACACCGACCACAAAAGTCTTCAACACATATTTAATCAGAAACAACTGAATATGAGGCAGCGTAGGTGGATTGAATTATTGAATGATTACGACTTTGAGATTCGTTACCACCGGGGAAGGCAAATGTGGTAGCCGATGCCTTGAGCAGGAAGGACAGAGAACCCATTCGAGTAAAATCTATGAATATAATGATTCATAATAACATTACTACTCAAATAAAGGAGGAACAACAAGGAGTTTTAAAAGAGGGAAATTTAAAGGATGAAATACCCAAAGGATCGGAGAAGCATCTTAATATTCGGGAAGACGGAACCCGGTATAGGGCTGAAAGGATTTGGGTACCAAAATTTGGAGATATGAGAGAAATGGTACTTAGAGAAGCTCATAAAACCAGATACTCAATACATCCTGGAACGGGGAAGATGTATAAGGATCTCAAGAAACATTTTTGGTGGCCGGGTATGAAAGACGATGTTACTAAATACGTAGGAGAATGTTTGACGTGTTCTAAGGTCAAAGCTGAGCATCAGAAACCATCAGGTCTACTTCAACAACCCAAAATCCCGGAATGGAAATGGGAAAACATTACCATGGATTTCATCACTAAATTGCCAAGGACTGCAAGTGGTTTTGATACTATTTGGGTAATAGTTGATCGTCTCACCAAATCAGCACACTTCCTGCCAGTAAGAGAAGATGACAAGATGGAGAAGTTAGCACGACTGTATTTGAAGGAAGTCGTCTCCAGACATGGAATACCAATCTCTATTATCTCTGATAGGGATGGCAGATTTATTTCAAGATTCTTGCAGACATTACAGCAAGCATTAGGAACTCGTCTAGACATGAGTACTGCCTATCATCCACAAACTGATGGGCAGAGTGAAAGGACGATACAAATGCTTGAAGACATGCAACGAGCATGTGTTATTGATTTCAGAAACAGTTGGGATCGACATCTACCGTTAGCAGAATTTTCCTACAACAACAGCTACCATTCAAGCATCGAGATGGCGCCGTTTGAAGCACTTTATGGTAGAAAGTGCAGGTCTCCGATTTGTTGGAGTGAAGTGGGGGATAGACAAATTACGGGTCCAGAGATTATACAAGAAACTACCGAGAAGATCATCCAAATTCAACAACGGTTGAAAACCGCCCAAAGTCGACAAAAGAGCTACGCTGACATTAAAAGAAAAGATATAGAATTTGAAATTGGAGAGATGGTCATGCTTAAAGTTGCACCTTGGAAAGGCGTTGTTCGATTTGGTAAACGAGGGAAATTAAATCCAAGGTATATTGGACCATTCAAGATTATTGATCGTGTCGGACCAGTAGCTTACCGACTTGAGTTACCTCAACAACTCGCGGCTGTACATAACACTTTCCACGTCTCGAATTTGAAGAAATGTTTTGCTAAAGAAGATCTCACTATTCCGTTAGATGAAATCCAAATCAACGAAAAACTTCAATTCATCGAAGAACCCGTCGAAATAATGGATCGTGAGGTTAAAAGACTTAAGCAAAACAAGATACCAATTGTTAAGGTTCAATGGAATGCTCGTAGAGGACCCGAGTTCATCTGGGAGCGTGAAGATTAGATGAAGAAGAAATACCCGCATCTATTTCTAGAAGATTCGTCAACACCTTCAACAGCTTAAAATTTCGGGACGAAATTTATTTAACGGGTAGGTACTGTAGTGACCCGAACTTTTCCATGTTTATATATATTAATTGAGATTGATATTTACATGATTAAATGTTTCCAACATGTTAAGCAATCAAACTTGTTAAGACTTGATTAATTGAAATATGTTTCATATAGACAATTGACCACCCAAGTTGACCGGCGATTCACGAACGTTAAAACTTGTAAAAATGACATGACGATATATATATGGATATACATATGGTTAACATGATATTATGATAAGTAAGTATCTCCATAAGTATATTAACAATGAGTTATATACATATAAACAAGACTACTAACTTAGGGATTTCGAAACGAGACATATATGTAACGATTATCGTTGTAACGACATTTAAATGTATATATATCATATTAAGATATATTAATATATCATAATATCATGATAATATAATAATTTAACATCTCATTAGATATAATAAACAATGGGTTAACAACATTAATTGAGATCGTTAACTTAAAGGTTTCAAAACAACACTTACATGTAACGACTAACGATGACTTAACGACTCAGTTAAAATGTATATACATGTAGTGTATTTAGATGTATTAAAATACTTTTGGAAGACTTCAAGACATATATCAAAACACTCATACTTAACGAAAATGGTTACAGTTACTTTCCCATTCTTTTCTTTCATCAAGAATTCTAGTCGTATTCTTACCCGTATTATACACAGCTTCAAAACGTACTTACTATGGGTATATACCAATAGGAACTAGCATGGGTTTCCACTCTTGATTATGTCATGTATGACTAAGCAATTTTAACTTCTACCATGAGCTAGTCAACTAACTAGAACTCCTTTTAACCCCACTCACCACTCACCAATTACCACTCATCATTCACTTCATTTCACTTCCAATTCTCTTTCTAATTCTCTCTCAACACACACACACTATTATGAACGTATTTTTCCAGTAGTTAATCATCATCTTCATCAAAAATCACTTCAAGAATCAAGCTATAATCATCATAGGAAGAACACTTCAAGAACACTTCAAAAATCCCTTCAAGTTTACTAATTTACTTCCAAGCTTTCTAATCCATTCCAAGTAATCATCTAAGATCAAGAAACCTTTGTTATATACAGTAGGTTATCTTTCTTATTCAAGGTAATATTCATATTCAAACTTTGATTCAATTTCTATAACTATAAACTATCTTAATTCGAGTAAAAATCTTACTTGAACTTGTTTTTGTGTCATGATCCTACTTCAAGAACTTTCAAGCCATCCAAGATCCTTTGAAGCTAGATCATTTCTTGTAACTTCCAGTAGGTTTACCTACTAAACTTGAGGTAGTAATGATGTTCATAACATCATTCGATTCATATATATAAAACTATCTTATTCGAAGGTTTAAACTCGTAATCACTAGAACATAGTTTAGTTAATTCTAAACTTGTTCGCAAACAAAAGTTAATCCTTCTAACTTGACTTTTAAAATTAACTAAACACATGTTCTATATCTATATGATATGCTAACTTAATGATTTAAAACCTGGAAACAAGAAAAACACCGTAAAACTGGATTTACGCCGTCGTAGTAACACCGCGGGCTGTTTTAGGTTAGTTAATTAAAAACTATGATAAACTTTGATTTAAAAGTTGTTATTCTGAGAAAATGATTTTTATTATGAACATGAAACTATATCCAAAAATTATGGTTAAACTCAAAGTGGAAGTATGTTTTCTAAAATGGTCATCTAGACGTCGTTCTTTCGACTGAAATGACTACCTTTACAAAAACGACTTGTAACTTATTTTTCCGACTATAAACCTATACTTTTTCTGTTTAGATTCATAAAATAGAGTTCAATATGAAACCATAGCAATTTGATTCACTCAAAACGGATTTAAAATGAAGAAGTTATGGGTAAAACAAGATTGGATAATTTTTCTCATTTTAGCTACGTGAAAATTGGTAACAAATCTATTCCAACCATAACTTAATCAACTTGTATTGTATATTATGTAATCTTGAGATACCATAGACACGTATACAATGTTTCGACCTATCATGTCGACACATCTATATATATTTCGGAACAACCATAGACACTCTATATGTGAATGTTGGAGTTAGCTATACAGGGTTGAGGTTGATTCCAAAATATATATAGTTTGAGTTGTGATCAATACTGAGATACGTATACACTGGGTCGTGGATTGATTCAAGATAATATTTATCGATTTATTTCTGTACATCTAACTGTGGACAACTAGTTGTAGGTTACTAACGAGGACAGCTGACTTAATAAAATTAAAACATCAAAATATATTAAAAGTGTTGTAAATATATTTTGAACATACTTTGATATATATGTATATATTGTTATAGGTTCGTGAATCAACCAGTGGCCAAGTCTTACTTCCCGACGAAGTAAAAATCTGTGAAAGTGAGTTATAGTCCCACTTTTAAAATCTAATATTTTTGGGATGAGAATACATGCAGGTTTTATAAATGATTTACAAAATAGACACAAGTACGTGAAACTACATTCTATGGTTGAATTATCGAAATCGAATATGCCCCTTTTTATTAAGTCTGGTAATCTAAGAATTAGGGAACAGACACCCTAATTGACGCGAATCCTAAAGATAGATCTATTGGGCCTAACAAACCCCATCCAAGGTACCGGATACTTTAGTACTTCGAAATTTATATCATATCCGAAGGGTGTCCCGGAATGATGGGGATATTCTTATATATGCATCTTGTTAATGTCGGTTACCAGGTGTTCACCATATGAATGACTTTTATCTCTATGTATGGGATGTGTATTGAAATATGAAATCTTGTGGTCTATTATTATGATTTGATATATATAGGTTAAACCTATAACTCACCAACATTTTTGTTGACGTTTTAAGCATGTTTATTCTCAGGTGATTATTAAGAGCTTCCGCTGTCGCATACTTAAATAAGGACGAGATTTGGAGTCCATGCTTGTATGATATTGTGTAAAAACTGCATTCAAGAAACTTATTTTGTTGTAACATATTTGTATTGTAAACCATTATGTAATGGTCGTGTGTAAACAGGATATTTTAGATTATCATTATTTGATAATCTACGTAAAGCTTTTTAAACCTTTATTGACGAAATAAAGGTTATGGTTTGTTTTAAAATGAATGCAGTCTTTGAAAAACGTCTCATATAGAGGTCAAAACCTCGCAACGAAATCAATTAATATGGAACGTTTTTAATCAATAAGAACGGGACATTTCAAGCAGGGAATATCGGTAGACTCAGGCCCGATCAGCTGAGAGTCGTGTGCTCATACAAGCCGTCGATCCTCGTATTGTCTTATTGTATGCTAGTTGGTAGTTAGCAGGTACTGTTGATGTATATAGCTTGTGTGTGGCTTAAGCTATATCTGTTAGATAGATTCCATTCACTTAGTGGTGCGCTAATCCCCCACATATTCTCCCCTTGCAAGTTTAGGTACTGCTAGTCGGGATGGGTGCTGTTGCAGAAGACAAGTTTGACGACCCAACTCTGATGTGGACTTTTGTATAAATAATGTTTTGTAATAATGTAACACCGTTGTGTAAACTTAAACGTAATTACACGGATTAATGTAATGACGTAACTTATATTGTGTTTATTATTAAAGTCTTCCGCTGTGTATTAAAAAAAATGGTCGGTGTTACAAGTTGGTATCAGAGCATGGTTTGGCAGCAAGTACGTGTGCGTATTTTGTTCTCAAACCCTGAGGCAAGTCAAACATGTCTGTGGGAGTAGGGGCTAAGTGAAAATAGGATAAACGTGTGTTAGTTATGATTGAACTAACTGTTATCCACTAAGCTTTTGTGTAAGCTATTTTGTAGCACAGGTATGGCTGATAGAAACGCAACTGGCCCATCCAACCCTGGAACATTCAGAGCACCAGAAGAGGGTGTTGAGTTTGATGATGATCAGAATAGTTACATCCTTCAGCTAGAAAGCAAGCTAAAAGAGGCTGAAGACAAAATTAATGAGCTTGAATTGGCGAGGCATTCTGGAAATGATGATACACCACCTGAATTCTCAACCGCTCATTCCCAAACGATACCTAATGTGCACCAGAACCAATTTCAGAATCAAATACCTAACCAATACTATATGCCACTGCAAAACACTTTTACGTACCAAAATCCCATGATGATGAATTCATACCAAATGCAAATGTTCCAACAACCTTACATGCAACCACCCAAAAAGTGTACTTATAAGAACTTCCGTGATTGCAAACCCTCTGAGTTTTCTGGAAGTACTGATCCGACTGTAACTCTCAATTGGTTGCGAGAAATTGAAAGGGTATTTGAAGCTTGTCAGTGTGAAGCCGAGCTGAAAGTAACATATGCCAGTCGAATGTTGAAAGGTAGGGCTATGATTTGGTGGGATTATTTGATATCCAGTATACCAAAAGAGCAAGTGAGTATGATCACGTGGGAGCAGTTTCATTGAAAGGTGTGTGAATAGTATTGTAATCCGTTTGATATGAACCGAGTCAAGACTGAATTTCTTGAAATGAAGATGACACCTCAAATGACGATCGATGAGGTAGTAGAGAAGTATATGGATAAACTGAGGTTTGTACAACAATGGGTGCCAGACGAAGCGTCTCGTATCCAACATTTTGTTAATATCATTCTTCCAGAGTACCGAACTTTTGTTAGAACAGCTACATCGTTGTCTCAAGCTGTTGTGATGGCTAAGATGGTAGAAAGTGATGTTCAGGCCGCCAGAAATAGAATGTTTGGTAATGTGCTATAACAAGGTGGGCAAGTATCTGGTCAATCAGGATCTAAATCCAAGAAGTCTAGTGGGTTTAAATCGAAGGGTAAAAGTGGTCAGAGTAGTTCTGGATCTGGATCAGGTAAAGGGAATTGGTGTCACACGTGTCGATCTTCTCACAGTGGTCAGTGTTCTGAGGCTACAAGAAGATGCTTAAAGTGTGGTGTGGTTGGGCATGAGTCTTCAGCATGTCCGTATCCGAATAGCGTGTGTTGGAGTTATCATAAACTAGGGCATCGTGCAGTTAGTTGTCCGTCAAAAAGTGGTAGTTCTGGGGTAGGGTCAGGGGCGCGTTCGGCATCAGCCGGAGGGTCAACTGCCTCGAGTGGGCAAAAGAGGAAGAACTCTCCAACAGCAGAGGCTAGAGCTTTCCAGATGTCAGTTGAGAATGCCGTGGCAACCGACGAAGTGATCACCGGTATGTTTCTAATCAACTCAATACCTGCTCGCGTATTGTTTGATTGTGGTGCCAATAGGTGTTTTATGTCCCTAGATTTCTATGCTAAGTTGAATTTACCAGTTACTGTGTTACCCAAGCCGGTTAGTGTAGAAGTAGCCGATGGTAAGATCACACCCGTCACAACATATGTGTCTGGGGTTTGTATAGAGATTGAAGGAAAGTCTTTCCCGGTGACTTGTTTAGTGTTACCTATTCCTAGCTTTGATTTAGTATTAGGAATGGATTGGTTGAGCTCGCTTAGGGCTAATATTAAGTGCGATAGGAAAATGATTACCTTTCGTTCGACCGATGGAACACGTGTTGTGGCCCGACGGGAGCGGTGCGGGTATAATTTTCCGTTGATAACCATGATGAAAGTGAAAAAGTCGATGGCAAAGGGTTGTGATTCGTTTCTTGCATATGTGATTGATGCGAAGAAAGAAAAGAGAACAGTGGCCGATATTCCAGTAAGTGTTCCCAGATGAGTTACCAGGTCTGCCGCCGGTAAGAGAAGTCGAATATAAGATTGAGTTGGTTCCTGGAACAACTCCAGTTGCAAAAGCTCCATATCGATTAGCGCAGTCTGAAATCCGTGAAATGATGTCACAGATTCAAGAGTTATTAGATCGTGGGTTTATCCGACCGAGTTCTTCACCGTGGGGTGCTCCGGTATTGTTTGTTAAAAAGAAAGATGGGTCAATGCGTATGTGTATTGATTATCGTGAATTGAACAAAAGAACTGTGAAGAATAAGTATCCGTTACCTCGAATAGACGATTTGTTCGATTAGTTACAGGGTGCTTCATTCTTTTCTAAGATAGACTTACGATCCGGATATCATCAGGTTCGTGTTGCTGAATCAGATATACCGAAAACAGCGTTCAGAACAAGGTATGGTCATTATGAATTTCTTGTCATGCCGTTTGGGTTGATGAATGCGCCAGCAGTCTTCATGGATCTAATGAATAGAGTGTGTCGTCCGTTCTTAGATAAGTTTGTGATTGTGTTCATAGACGATATACTAGTGTATTCAAAGACAGAGAGTGAACATGCTGAACACCTGAGACAGTTTTTGAATTTGCTGAAACGTGAGCAGCTATTTGCAAAATTTTCAAAATGTGAATTTTGGTTACGTGAAGTGCAGTTTTTGGGTCATGTGATTTGTGCTGAAGGTATAAAGGTTGATCCGATAAAGATAGAAGTGGTAATGAATTGGAATTCTCCGAAGACTCTGACTGAGATTAAGAATTTTCTGGGGTTGGCTGGTTATTATCGCAGGTTTATCAAAGATTTTTCTAAAATAGCGGGTTCGTTGACTAAGTTGACTCGTAAAGATGTAGCCTTTCGATGGACTGATGAACAGGAAAAGGCAAATGTGGTTGCAGATGCGCTAAGCCGTAAAAAGTCAAGTGAAAATGTGAAATTCCTTCGTTTAAATATAACTTCAGATTTGATTAACAGCTTAACAACCGTTCAGGCCTGTGCTTTAGAGGACGAACATATTAAATCTGAACAAATGACCAAACGAAAAGTGGACTTAATTGATGACTCACGAGGACTTTAGACCTTAAACAATCGTGTTTGGGTGCTTAAACTTGGAGATTTGAGGGATTTAATCCTGACAGAAGCTCACAAATCTAGATTAACAGTACATCTTGGTAGTAATAAGATGTATCATGATTTGAAAACAGTGTATTGGTGGCCAACAATGAAATTAGATATCGCCCCTTATGTCGAAAAGTGTCATATATGTGCTCAAGTGAAGGCAGAACATCAGAAACCTTATGGTTCGTTACGTTAGTTACAGATTCCAGAGTGGAAATGGGAACATATAACGATGGATTTTGTGACCAAATTACCTCGAACACAGAAACGACACGATATGATTTGGGTAATAGTGGATCATCTAACTAAAAGTGCTCATTTTCTTGCTACTCGTGAAACAGCTTCGTTAAGTGAGTTAGCCGAATTGTATGTGAAAGAAATAGTTAGTCGATATGGTGTGCCGTTATCGATCATTTCAGACAGAGATTCCAGATTTGTGTCGAACTTTTGGAATAGTCTTCAACAGAATCTAGGTACACGTGTGAATTTAAGTACAGCTTATCATCCTCAAACAGATGGTCAGAGTGAAAGAACGATACAAACTTTGGAGGATATGTTAAGGGCTTGTGTGTTAGAATACGGTGGTTCGTGGGATACACATTTGCCGTTGGTCGAATTCGCGTATAATAATTCATATCATTCGAGTATAGGGATGCCGCCCTATGAAATGTTGTACGGTCGTCGATGCAGAACTCCGACTTATTGGTTAGAAGCCGGGGAGAAACAGTTTGCAGGTCCCAAAATTGTTCAAATGACAGCCGAAAAAGTTGCAATCGCGCGAGAAAAGTTGAAAGCCGCTAGAGATAGACAGAAAATGTATGCTGATCCGCGTAGACGTCCGGTAACCTTTAGTGTAGGTGAACGAGTGTATTTAAAAGTTTCGTCGTGGAAAGGGGTTATTAGATTCGGTAAACGTGGTAAGTTAGCACCAAGATTTATTGGTCCGTTTCCGATCAGTGAAGTGTTGAATGATCAGACAATGGTGTTAGATCTTCCGCCAGAGTTAGTCGGTATTCATAATACATTTAACGTGTGTTATCTTCGTAAGTGTAAAGTCGATGATGAAACGCAACTCCTTCCTTTAGAAGATTTAAGGGTCGATTTGAATAAGAAATTGGTGGAAGAGCCGGTCCGTGTAGTTGACCGAAAGGTGACTAAGTTGAGAAATAAAGAGATACCGATGGTATTGATCGAGTGGAAACACAGCTTGGGTTCTAATCTTACGTGGGAGACAGAAGAGTTGATGAGGACTCGCTACCCTCATTTGTTTGACCAAGACCAGATTCCGAGGACGGAATCTCCTTAAGGGGGTAGATTTGTAACAGACTGAAACTCGGGCTAGTTGTAAGTTGCCTATTTTGCCCTTAGGGTTTGTGCTTAGTCTTAAGTGCTTTTATTTTAATTATTTTATTAGTGTTTTATTATAATTTTGTTGTGACCAGTTTGTGACAAGGGTCCCGAACAGGTTTGTTTATTTTAATTGGACCTCGTTTGGGTTACCTAATCTTGTGCGAAAGATATCAGATAACTGGTAAATACCTGTGTGTGATGTGGTATTGTGTTTTAACACAAATATATAAGCTTTGACCTGCTTATTTTGTGATGTTTCCAGAAAATTCAGTCTTCACTCCCGTACCTAACCTTCACCTCTTCAAAAAAACCTAATCCTTAAACATTGATCTTGAGCTCAGATTGGTGTTAGAATCATGTTTGTTATCATTTACTGAGTCTATCAAGGTAAGTAACATGTGTTTTTGTGTTCAATTCGTTATTAAATTCATGCTTTTGTGTGAGTTTTGTAAAAAGCTTGAATTTGTGTCAAAACAAGTGATTTAAGTGTTGTTAGGGTCAAATTGTTGTGGGTTTTGAGTCTATAACAAGTAGTGAACAAGTTGTGGTCGATTTTGGTGTTTAAAAAGAGCTCTAGATCGAGATTTGAGGATTTCATCGTGAAGTCCGTAGCCTTTGTTCAGTTTCTGAGGAAGATGAACACAGTCGGCCGACTGTCGGTCGACAGTCGACCGACTGATGGTGAACTGACCGATTGTTGAGTGAACCGACCGACTGAGATTTACCTTCGGCCGATTGATGTATTACCCAATGAATCGACCGACTGGAAAGGTCAGTCGACCGATTGTGTCGACAGTCGACCGACTGTAAGTGTCAGTCGACCGACTGTGTGTCCAGGGTAGAATGTTTTACCAAAGTGCCTTTTTCTAGCCGTTATGCTGCCCGTTTATATTTTGGTGTTCAGGATGTAAATTTTGAAAGTGCACAAGTGTTAAGCATGAAAATTTTAGCGGACGCATTTTTTTATTACTAATTTGCTATAATTCGCTGTCAGTGTGTCTAATCTTGATGAGAACACTATTCTAACTTGGTTTTTACTGTTCTCAGGAGATAAGGACAAGGAGGAAGCTCAGAAATAATAACTGAGCAGTTGCTGGTAATTGGTGAGTGGGTCTATCTACGGATAGAGTTTAAGTAGCATATCATGCTACTGTGGTTGACTCTTTTACCATGCATAGTGTAGGAATTGCCATGATAGAATAATATCGTTTGCCTGATGTTATATGTGAATTATGTGTACACTATGTGAATGGCACCAGTCGGGCCTAGGGAGACTGGGGACTCGAAACCGTGCCTAGGAGAGGTTAGAGTCTGTATGAGGTCAACCGTGCCTAGGGGAGGTTGGGTCCATAGGCTACTGATTATGGAGTATAGTGTAAATGATGCATCCCCTGCATCTGGATAACTATACTATGAATTGAGTAGCAGCGACTATCGGTAGACTCAGGCCCGATCAGCTGAGAGTCGTGTGCTCGTACAAGCCGCCGATCCTCGTATTGTCTTATTGTATGCTAGTTGGTAGTTAGCAGGTACTGTTGATGTATATAGCTTGTGTGTGTCTTAAGCTATATCTGTTAGATAGATTCCATTCACTTAGCGGTGCACTAATCCCCCACATATTCTCCCCTTGCAGGTTTAGGTACTGCTAGTCGGGATGGGTGCTGTTGCAGAAGACATGTTTGACGACCCAACTCTGATGTGGACTTTTGTATAAATAATGTTTTGTAATAATGTAACACCGTTGTGTAAACTTAAACGTAATTACATGGATTAATGTAATGACGTGACTTATATTGTGTTTATTATTAAAGTCTTCCGCTGTGTATTAAAAAAAATGGTCGGTGTTACAAGTTGGTATCAGAGCATGGTTTGGCAGCAAGTACGTGCGCGTATTTTGTTCTCAAACCCTGAGGCAAGTCAAACATGTCTGTGGGAGTAGGGGCTAAGTGAAAATAGGATAAACGTGTGTTAGTTGTGATTGAACTAACTGTTATCCACTAAGCTTTTGTGTAAGCTGTTTTGTAGCACAGGTATGGCTGATAGAAACGCAACTGGCCCATCCAACCCTGGAACATTCAGAGCACCAAAATAGGGTGTTGAGTTTGATGATGATCAGAATAGTTACATCCTTCAGTTAGAAAGCAAGCTAAAAGAGGCTGAAGACAAAATTAATGAGCTTGAATTGGCGAGGCATTCTGGAAATGATGATACACCACCTGAATTCCCAATCGCGCAATCCCAAACGATACCTAATGTGCACCAGAACCAGTTTCAGAATCAAATACCTAACCAATACTATATGCCACTGCAAAACACTTTTACGTACCAAAATCCCATGATGATGAACTCATACCAAATGCAAATGTTCCAACAACCTTACATGCAACCACCCAAAAAGTGTACTTATAAGAACTTCCGTGATTACAAACCCTCTGAGTTTTCTGGAAGTACTGATCCGACTGTAACTCTCAATTGGTTGCGAGAAATTGAAAGGGTATTTGAAGCTTGTCAGTGTGTAGCCGAGCTGAAAGTAACATATGCCAGTCGAATGTTGAAAGGTAGGGCTATGATTTGGTGCGATTCTTTGATATCCAGTATACCAAAAGAGCAAGTGAGTATGATCACGTGGGAGCAGTTTCATGGGAAGGTGTGTGAACAGTATTGTAATCCGTTTGATATGAACCGAATCAAGACTGAATTTCTTGAAATGAAGATGACAGCTCAAATGATGATCGATGAGGTAGTAGAGAAGTATATGGATAAACTGAGGTTTGTACAACAATGGGTGCCAGACGAAGCGTCTCGTATCCAACATTTTGTTAATATCATTCTGCCAGAGTACCGAACTTTTGTTAGAACAGCTACATCGTTGTCTCAAGCTGTTGTGATGGCTAAGATGGTAGAAAGTGATGTTCAGGCCGCCAGAAATAGAATGTTTGGTAATGTGCTACAACAAGGTGGGCAAGTATCTGGTCAATCAGGATCAAAATCCAAGAAGTCTAGTGGGTTTAAATCGAAGGGTAAAAGTGGTCAGAGTAGTTCTGGATCTGGATCAGGTAAAGGGAATTGGTGTCACACGTGTCGATCTTCTCACAGTGGTCAGTGTTCTGAGGCTACAAGAAGATGCTTAAAGTGTGGTGTGGTTGGGCATGAGTCTTCAGCATGTTCGTATCCGAATAGCGTATGTTGGAGTTATCATAAACTAGCGCATCGTGCAGTTAGTTGTCCGTCAAAAAGTGGTAGTTCTGGGGCAGGGTCAGGGGCTCGTTCGGCATCAGCCGGAGGGTCAACTGTCTCGAGTGGGCAAAAGAGGAAGAACCCTCCAACAGCAAGGGCTAGAGCTTTTCAGATGTCGGTTGAGAATGCCGTGGCAACCGACAAAGTGATCACCGGTATGTTTCTAATCAACTCAATACCTGCTCGCGTATTGTTTGATTGTGGTGCCAATAGGTGTTTTATGTCCCTAGATTTCTATGCTAAGTTGAATTTACCAGTTACTGTGTTACCCAAGCCGGTTAGTGTAGAAGTAGCCGATGGTAAGATCACACCCGTCACAACATATGTGTCTGGGGTTTGTATAGAGATCGAAGGGAAGTCTTTCCCGGTGACTTGTTTAGTGTTACCTATTCCTAGCTTTGATTTAGTATTAGGAATGGATTAGTTGAGCTCGCTTAGGGCTAATATTAAGTGCGATAGGAAAATGATTACCTTTCGTTCGACCGATGGAACACGTGTTGTGGCTCGAGGGGAGCGGGGCGGGTATAATTTTTCGTTGATAACCATAATGAAAGCGAAAAAGTTGATGGAAAAGGGTTGTGATTCTTTTCTTGCATATGTGATTGATGCGAAGAAAGAAAAGAGAACAGTGGCCGATATTCCAGTAGTATCAGAATTTCCCGAAGTGTTCCCAGATGAGTTACCAGGTCTGCCGCCGGTAAGAGAAGTCAAATATAAGATTGAGTTGGTTCCTGGAACAACTCCAGTTGCAAAAGCTCCATATCGATTAGCGCCGTCTGAAATCCATGAAATGATGTCACAGATTCAAGAGTTATTAGATCATGGGTTTATCCGACCGAGTTCTTCACCGTGGGGTGCTCCGGTATTGTTTGTTAAAAAGAAAGATGGGTCAATGCGTATGTGTATTGATTATCGTGAATTGAACAAAAGAACTGTGAAGAATAAGTATCCGTTACATCGAATAGACGATTTGTTCGATCAGTTACAGGGTGCTTCATTCTTTTCTAAGATAGACTTACGATCCGGATATCATCAGGTTCCTGTTGCTGAATCAGATATACCGAAAACAGCGTTCAGAACAAGGTATGGTCATTATGAATTTCTTGTCATGCCGTTTGGGTTGACGAATGTGCCAGCAGTCTTCATGGATCTAATGAATAGAGTGTGTCGTCCGTTCTTAGATAAGTTTGTGATTGTGTTCATAGACGATATACTAGTGTATTCAAAGACAGAGAGTGAACATGCTGAACACCTGAGACAGGTTTTGAATTTGCTGAAACGTGAGCAGCTATTTGCAAAATTTTCAAAATGTGAATTTTGGTTACGTGAAGTGCAGTTTTTGGGTCATGTGATTTGTGCTGAAGGTATAAAGGTTGATCTGATAAAGATAGAAGCGGTAATGAATTGGAATTCTCCGAAGACTCCGACTGAGATTAAGAGTTTTCTGGGTTTGGCTGGTTATTATCGCAGGTTTATCAAAGATTTTTCTAAAATAGCGGGTTCGTTGACTAAGTTGACTCGTAAATATGTAGCCTTTCGATGGACTGATAAACAGGAAAAGGCAAATGTGGTTGCAGATGCGCTAAGCCGTAAAAAGTCAAGTGAAAATGTGAAATTCCTTCGTTTAAATATAACTTCAGATTTGATTAACAGCTTAAGAACCGTTCAGGCCTGTGCTTTGGAGGACAAACATATTAAATCTGAACAAATGACCAAACGAAAAGTGGACTTAATTGATGACTCACGAGGACTTTAAACCTTAAACAGTCGTGTTTGGGTGCCTAAACTTGGAGATTTGAGGGATTTAATCCTGACAGAAACTCACAAATCCAGATTAACAGTACATCCTGGTAGTAATAAGATGTATCATGATTTGAAAACAGTGTATTGGTGGCCAAAAATGAAATCAGATATCGCCCGTTATGTCAAAAAGTGTCATATATGTGCTCAAGTGAAGGCAGAACATCAGAAACCTTATGGTTCGTTACGTTAGTTACAGATTCCAGAGTGGAAATGGGAACATATAACGATGGATTTGTGACCAAATTACCTCGAACACAGAAACGACACGATATGATTTGGGTAATAGTGGATCGTCTAACTAAAAGTGCTCATTTTCTTGCTACTCGTGAAACAGCTTCGTTAAGTGAGTTAGCTGAATTGTATGTGAAAGAAATAGTTAGTCGATATGGTGTGCCGTTATCGATCGTTTCAGACAGAGATTCCAGATTTGTGTCGAACTTTTGGAATAGTCTTCAACAGAATCTAGGTACACGTGTGAATTTAAGTACAGCTTATCATCCTCAAACAGATGGTCAGAGTGAAAGAACGATACAAACTTTGGAGGATATGTTAAGGGCTTGTGTGTTAGAATACGGTGGTTCGTGGGATACACATTTACCGTTGGTCGAATTCGCGTATAATAATTCATATCATTTGAGTATAGGGATGCCACTGTAGTGACCCGAACTTTTCCATGTTTATATATATTAATTGAGATTGATATTTACATGATTAAATGTTTCCAACATGTTAAGCAATCAAACTTGTTAAGACTTGATTAATTAAAATATGTTTCATATAGACAATTGACCACCCAAGTTGACCGGTGATTCACGAACGTTAAAACTTGTAAAAACTATATGATGACATATATATGGATATATATATAGTTAACATGATACTATGATAAGTAAACATATCATTAAGTATATTAACAATGAACTACATATGTAAAAACAAGACTACTAACTTAATGATTTTTAAACGAGACATATATGTAACGATTATCGTTGTAAAGACATTTAATGTATATATATCATATTAAGAGATATTCATACATGATAATATCATGATAATATAATAATTTAAAATCTCATTTGATATTATAAACATTGGGTTAACAACATTTAACAAGATCGTTAACCTAAAGGTTTCAAAACAACACTTACATGTAACGACTAACGATGACTTAACGACTCAGTTAAAATGTATATACATGTAGTGTTTTAATATGTATTTATACACTTTTGAAAGACTTCAATACACTTATCAAAATACTTCTACTTAACAAAAATGCTTACAATTACATCCTCGTTCAGTTTCATCAACAATTCTACTCGTATGCACCCGTATTCGTACTCGTACAATACACAGCTTTTAGATGTATGTACTATTGGTATATACACTCCAATGATCAGCTCTTAGTAGCCCATGTGAGTCACCTAACACATGTGGGAACCATCATTTGGCAACTAGCATGAAATATCTCATAAAATTACAAAAATATGAGTAATCATTCATGACTTATTTACATGAAAACAAAATTACATATCCTTTATATCTAATCCATACACCAACGACCAAAAACACCTACAAACACTTTCATTCTTCAATTTTCTTCATCTAATTGATCTCTCTCAAGTTCTATCTTCAAGTTCTAAGTGTTCTTCATAAATTCCAAAAGTTCTAGTTTCATAAAATCAAGAATACTTTCAAGTTTGCTAGCTCACTTCCAATCTTATAAGGTGATCATCCAACCTCAAGAAATCTTTGTTTCTTACAGTAGGTTATCATTCTAATACAAGGTAATAATCATATTCAAACTTTGGTTCAATTTCTATAACTATAACAATCTTATTTCAAGTGATGATCTTACTTGAACTTGTTTTCGTGTCATGATTCTGCTTCAAGAACTTTGAGCCATCCAAGGATCCGTTGAAGCTAGATCCATTTTTCTCTTTTCCAGTAGGTTTATCCAAGGAACTTAAGGTAGTAATGATGATCATAACATCATTCGATTCATACATATAAAGCTATCTTATTCGAAGGTTTAAACTTGTAATCACTAGAACATAGTTTAGTTAATTCTAAACTTGTTCGCAAACAAAAGTTAATCCTTCTAACTTGACTTTTAAAACCAACTAAACACATGTTCTATATATATGTTATATGCTAACTTAATGATTTAAAACCTGGAAACACGAAAAACACCGTAAAACCGGATTTACGCTGTCGTAGTAACACCGCGGGCTGTTTTGGGTTAGTTAATTAAAAACTATGATAAACTTTGATTTAAAAGTTGTTACTCTGAGAAAATGATTTTTATTATGAACATGAAACTATATCCAAAAATTATGGTTAAACTCAAAGTGGAAGTATGTTTTCTAAAATGGTCATCTAGACGTCGTTCTTTCGACTGAAATGACTACCTTTACAAAAATGACTTGTAACTTATTTTTAAGACTATAAACCTATACTTTTTCTGTTTAGATTCATAAAATAGAGTTCAATATGAAACCATAGCAATTTGATTCACTCAAAACGGATTTAAAATGAAGAAGTTATGGGTAAAACAAGATTGGATAATTTTTCTCATTTTAGCTACGTGAAAATTGGTAACAAATCTATTCCAACCATAACTTAATCAATTTGTATTGTATATTATGTAATCTTGAGATACCATAGACACGTATACAATGTTTCGACCTATCATGTCGACACATCTATATATATTTCGGAACAACCATAGACACTCTATATGTGAATGTTGGAGTTAGCTATACAGGGTTGAGGTTGATTCCAAAATATATATAGTTTGAGTTGTGATCAATACTGAGATACGTATACACTGGGTCGTGGATTGATTCAAGATAATATTTATCGATTTATTTCTGTACATCTAACTGTGGACAACTAGTTGTAGGTTACTAACGAGGACAGCTGACTTAATAAAATTAAAACATCAAAATATATTAAAAGTGTTGTAAATATATTTTGAACATACTTTGATATATATGTATATATTGTTATAGGTTCGTGAATCAACCAGTGGCCAAGTCTTACTTCCCGACGAAGTAAAAATCTGTGAAAGTGAGTTATAGTCCCACTTTTAAAATCTAATATTTTTGGGATGAGAATACATGCAGGTTTTATAAATGATTTACAAAATAGACACAAGTACGTGAAACTACATTCTATGGTTGAATTATCGAAATCGAATATGCCCCTTTTTATTAAGTCTGGTAATCTAAGAATTAGGGAACAGACACCCTAATTGACGCGAATCCTAAAGATAGATCTATTGGGTCTAACAAACCCCATCCAAAGTACCGGATGCTTTAGTACTTCGAAATTTATATCATATCCGAAGGGTGTCCCGGAATGATGGGGATATTCTTAAATATGCATCTTGTTAATGTCGGTTACCAGGTGTTCACCATATGAATGATTTTTATCTCTATGTATGGGATGTGTATTGAAATATGAAATCTTGTGGTCTATTGTTACGATTTGATATATATAGGTTAAACCTATAACTCACCAACATTTTTGTTGACGTTTAAAGCATGTTTATTCTCAGGTGAATATTAAGAGCTTCCGCTGTTGCATACTAAAATAAGGACAAGATTTGGAGTCCATGTTTGTATGATATTGTGTAAAAACTGCATTCAAGAAACTGATTTGATGTAACATATTTGTATTGTAAACCATTATGTAATGGTCGTGTGTAAACAGGATATTTTAGATTATCATTATTTGATAATCTACGTAAAGATTTTTTAAACCTTTATTTATGAAATAAAGGTTATGGTTTGTTTTAAAAATGAATGCAGTCTTTGAAAAACGTCTCATATAGAGGTCAAAACCTCGCAACGAAATCAATTAATTTGGAACGTTTTTAATCAATAAGAACGGGACATTTCAGTTGGTATCCGAGCGTTGGTCTTAGAGAACCAGAATTTTGCATTAGTGTGTCTTATCTAGTTTGTTAGGATGCATTAGTGAGTCTGGACTTCGACCGTGTTTACTTGAAAAATGATTGCTTAACAAATTTTGTTGGAAACTATATATTTTTAACATGTGAATATTATGTGATATATTAATCTCTTAACGCTTTTGATATTATGTGATAGATGTCTACCTCTAGAACAAGTCCCATTGACTCACCTAATAATAATGAAGAGTCAAATGTAAATTGGAATGATTCGTGGACTGATTCACAAGTTCCCGAAGAGGAACCGGAAGAAGAGTCGGAACCGGAAGAAGAATCGGAACCGGAAGAAGAATCGGAACCGGATGAAGAAATAGAACCGGTGGGGGAAATAATAAAACGGTTAAGTAAAAGAAAATCCTCAACCAACCGACCAAGGTTAATTATGGTCAATGGTGTTTCCGCCAAGGAAGCAAAATATTGGGAGGATTACCAATTCTTCGATGAATCGGATTCCGATGAGAATTCCGATGATGTTATAGAAATTACCCCAACTGAATTTAAAAAGGCAAAAGAAAATAATAAGGGAAAGGGCATAAAAATAGAGAAATCTAATTCCAACCCCGATGAACTTTATATGTATCGTCAACCCCCGAAGTCCTTAAGTTGTAACAATGACCCGGGAACCTCTAAACCACCAGGTTTTTCTAAACCAATGTGGATAACGACGGCTCGTATTAGGGGAACATCATATATCCCTAGAAACTTGGCAAAATGAACCAAAACCGAAGAAGAAGAAACTAGCGAATCGGAATAAGATAGTTGTATTCGTGTGGTGTAATATAAGTAATATAGTGTGCTTATGCTTTATGATATATGTAAAAATTTCTTGTATTAATAAGTATTTTTTTTATGAATCTAACTCTTGTCTATTTTACAGTATAAAAACACAAAATGGATAGACAACCCAATATTTTAAAAGACCTACCCGGAGACATGATTGATGAAATCTTGTCTAGAGTCGGTCAGAATTCTTCGGCACAACTATTTAAGGCGAGATCAGTTTGTAAGACATTCGAAGAACGTTCCAAGAATGCCTTGGTTTATAAAAGGCTTTCGTTCGAAAGATGGGGGATATCACATTGGGAAATCCATAAGTTACGATGTGTTTACTTTGACGCATATATTGCGGGGAACCCAAATGCTATTTTACGCAATGGGTTAAGAAATTATTTTGACTCAATATATCCGAATATTGGACTTCGTGATTTAGAAAAAGCGGCTAACATGCAACATAAAGAAGCATGTTATGCTTATGGATTAGTAATGTTCGCTTCTCACCAAAGTGAGAACAAGAACATCGGCCTACAACTATTAAACAAAACGTTCCCACAAGTGACGGAGTCGGTAATTGGGGTAAGAAATGAGGTTTTTAGATTGTTACGGGACTGTTGGACATTACGTAACCCTCGTCCCTTTGATGACGTTACAACACGCTGTCTTATCAACGGCCATAATGGTTATGTTCCACAAGACCAAGGATGGGAAGTAATCCTAGTAAAACCAGAATGCATGACCTGTTTCTGGACGTATGAATTACGTGTCTTTATTGCCTTTGCTGAACGACTTGTGTACTAGCTAGAATTATCTTCACAACCATCTTGTATCAAATTTATTGTGTGCTATATTTCATGCTATATGTAAAATAAGCGGTATTGTAAGTTTGTAAAATATTGTGTAAAAGTATGAACGCGAAATATTATTATAATCAGTTTTTCATATAGAATTGTAGTAGTTGAATTGTATATTAGCTACTAAGTATGAACTTAACGGGTAGGTACTACCCGAATTTAAACTTATAAAACGCTAATATGAAGAAAAAGCTTTTATAAATGAGTTCATATTATGCTACGAAATACTATTAACTACTCTTAATATTCTGTATGATTAACTTGTTCCATTTGACAATTTTGAAGGAAATGGCACCGACTACTCGACACACCGTGAATATGAATGAAGAGGAATTCCGTACTTTTCTAGCTTCAAACATAGCCGCAGTACAAGCTGCGCTACATACCAACAATAACCTTGGATCTAGCAGTACAGGAAATCGTGTCGGATGCACCTACAAAGAATTCACTGCCTGCAAACCTTTGGAATTTAATGGAACCGAAGGACCGATCGGATTGAAACGGTGAACCGAGAAGGTCGAATCGGTGTTTGCCATAAGTAAGTGTACTGAAGAGGACAAAGTGAAGTACGCTACGCATACCTTCACAGGTTCTGCGTTAACATGGTGGAATACCTATCTAGAGCAAGTGGGACAAGACGATGCGTACACACTACCGTGGTCAGCATTCAAGCACTTGATGAACGAGAAATACCGTCCCAGAACCGAGGTCAATAAGCTCAAGACAGAACTTAGAGGGTTACGAACCCAAGGATTTGATATTACCACGTACGAAAGACGATTCACAGAATTGTGCCTATTGTGTCCAGGAGCATTCGAAGATGAGGAAGAGAAGATCGACGCGTTTGTGAAAGGATTACCGGAAAGAATCCAAGAAGATATAAGTTCACACGAGCCTGCCTCCATACAACAGGCATGTAGAATGGCTCACAAACTAGTGAACCAGATTGAAGAAAGAATTAAAGAACAGACTGCTGCAGAGGCCAATGTGAAGCAAGTCAAAAGAAAGTGGGAGGAAAACGGTGATAAGAATCACCAATACAACAACAACAGCAATTACAACAATAATCGCAACAATTATCCCAACAATCGCAACATCAATCGCAACTACAACAAACGGCCCAATAACAACAACAACAACAACAACAACAACAACAACTACAACAATCATCCCAACAACAATAATAACCGCAACAACAACAACAATCAGAAGCAGCTATGCCAAAGGTGTGAAAAGTATCACTCGGGGTTCTGCACCAAATTTTGCAACAAGTGTAAAATAAATGGTCATAGCGCGGCGAAGTGTGAGGTCTACGACCCAGGGGTTAATTGAACGAAAGGAACAAATGGTGTCGGAACGAGTAATGGCGGAGCAAGTAGTGTCGGAGCAAGTTATGCCAATGTAGTTTGTTATAAATGTGGAAAACCGGGCCGCATTATTAGAAATTGCCCGAACCAGGAGAACACGAATGGACAAAGCCGCGGAAGAGTTTTCAATATTAATGCAGCAGAGGCACAGGAAGACCCGGAGCTTGTTACGGGTACGTTTCTTATTGACAATAAATCTGCTTACGTTTTATTTGATTCGGGTGCGGATAGAAGTTATATAAGTAGAGATTTTTGTGCTAAATTAAGTTGTCCATTGACGCCTTTGGATAGTAAATTTTTACTCGAATTAGCAAATGGTAAATTAATTTCAGCAGATAATATATGTCGGAATCGAGAAAATTAAACTGGTTAGTGAAACATTTAAGATTGATTTGATACCAGTAGAGTTAGGGAGTTTTGATGTGATAATCGGTATGGACTGGTTGAAAGAAGTGAAAGCAGAGATCGTTTGTTACAAAAATGCAATTCGCATTATACGAGAAAAAGGAAAACCCTTAATGGTGTACGGAGAAAAGGGCAACACGAAGCTACATCTTATTAGTAATTTGAAGGCACAAAAACTAATAAGAAAAGGTTGCTATGCTGTTCTAGCACACGTCGAGAAAGTACAAACTGAAGAAAAGAGCATCAATGATGTTCCCATTGCAAAAGAATTTCCCGATGTATTTCCGAAAGAATTACCGGGATTACCCCCACATCGATCCGTTGAATTTCAAATAGATCTTGTACCAGGAGCTGCACCAATAGCTCGTGCTCCTTACAGACTCTCACCCAGCGAGATGAAAGAACTGCAAAGCCAATTACAAGAACTTTTAGAGCGTGGTTTCATTCGACCAAGCACATCACCGTGGGGAGCTCCTGTTTTGTTTTTCAAGAAGAAAGATGGTACATTCAGGTTGTGTATCGACTACCGAGAGTTGAACAAACTTACCATCAAGAACCGCTACCCACTACCGAGAATCGATGACTTATTTGATCAACTACAAGGCTCGTCTGTTTATTCAAAGATTGACTTACGTTCCGGGTATCATCAAATGCGGGTGAAAGAAGATGATATTCCAAAGACTGCTTTCAGAACACGTTACGGTCATTACGAGTTTATGGTCATGCCGTTTGGTTTAACTAATGCACCAGCTGTGTTCATGGACCTTATGAACCGAGTGTGTGGACCATACCTTGACAAGTTTGTCATTGTTTTCATTGATGACATACTTATTTACTCAAAGAATGACCAAGAACACGGTGAACATTTGGGAAAGGTGTTAGAAGTATTGAGGAAGGAAGAATTGTACGCTAAGTTTTCAAAGTGTGCATTTTGGTTGGAAGAAGTTCAATTCCTCGGTCACATAGTGAACAAAGAAGGTATTAAGGTGGATCCGGCAAAGATAGAAACTGTTGAAAAGTGGGAAACCCCGAAAACTCCGAAACACATACGCTAGTTTTTAGGACTAGCTGGTTACTACAGAAGGTTCATCCAAGACTTTTCCAGAATAGCAAAACCCTTGACTGCATTAACGCATAAAGGGAAGAAATTTGAATGGAATGATGAACAAGAGAAAGCGTTTCAGTTATTGAAGAAAAAGCTAACTACGGCACCTATATTGTCATTGCCTGAAGGGAATGATGATTTTGTGATTTATTGTGATGCATCAAAGCAAGGTCTCGGTTGTGTATTAATGCAACGAACGAAGGTGATTGCTTATGCGTCTAGACAATTGAAGATTCACGAACAAAATTATACGACGCATGATTTGGAATTAGGCGCGGTTGTTTTTGCATTAAAGACTTGGAGGCACTACTTATATGGGGTCAAAAGTATTATATATACCGACCATAAAAGTCTTCAACACATATTTAATCAGAAACAACTGAATATGAGGCAGCGTAGGTGGATTGAATTATTGAATGATTACGACTTTGAGATTCGTTACCACCCGGGGAAGGAAAATGTGGTAGCCGATGCCTTGAGCAGGAAGGACAGAGAACCCATTCGAGTAAAATCTATGAATATAATGATTCATAATAACCTTACTACTCAAATAAAGGAGGCGCAACAAGGAGTTTTAAAAGAGGGAAATTTAAAGGAAGAAATACCCAAAGGATCGGAGAAACATCTTAATATTCGGGAAGACGGAACCCGGTATAGGGCTGAAAGGATTTGGGTACCAAAATTTGAAGATATGAGAGAAATGGTACTTAGAGAAGCTCATAAAACCAGATACTCAATACATCCTGGAACGGGGAAGATGTACAAGGATCTCAAGAAACATTTTTGGTGGCCGGGTATGAAAGCCGATGTTGCTAAATACGTAGGAGAATGTTTGACGTGTTCTAAGGTCAAAGCTGAGCATCAGAAACCATCAGGTCTACTTCAACAACCCGAAATCCCAGAATGGAAATGGGAAAACATTACCATGGATTTCATCACTAAATTGCCAAGGACTGCAAGTGGTTTTGATACTATTTGGGTAATAGTTGATCGTCTCACCAAATCAGCACACTTCCTGCCAATAAGAGAAGATGACAAGATGGAGAAGTTAGCACGACTGTATTTGAAGGAAGTCGTCTCCAGACATGGAATACCAATCTCTATTATCTCTGATAGGGATGGCAGATTTATTTCAAGATTCTGGCAGACATTACAGCAAGCATTAGGAACTCGTCTAGACATGAGTACTGCCTATCATCCACAAACTGATGGGCAGAGCGAAAGGACGATACAAACGCTTGAAGACATGCTACGAGCATGTGTTATTGATTTCGGAAACAGTTGGGATCGACATCTACCGTTAGCAGAATTTTCCTACAATAACAGCTACCATTCAAGCATTGAGATGGCGCCGTTTGAAGCACTTTATGGTAGAAAGTGCAGGTCTCCGATTTGTTGGAGTGAAGTGGGGGATAGACAGATTACGGGTCCAGAGATTATACAAGAAACTACCGAGAAGATCATCCAAATTCAACAACGGTTGAAAACCGCCCAAAGTCGACAAAAGAGCTATGCTGACATTAAAAGAAAAGATATAGAATTTGAAATTGGAGAGATGGTCATGCTTAAAGTTGCACCTTGGAAAGGCGTTGTTCGATTTGGTAAACGAGGGAAATTAAATCCAAGGTATATTGGACCATTCAAGATTATTGATCGTGTCGGACCAGTAGCTTACCGACTTGAGTTACCTCAACAACTCGCGGCTGTACATAACACTTTCCACGTCTCGAATTTGAAGAAATGTTTTGCTAAAGAAGATCTCACTATTCTGTTAGATGAAATCCAAATCAACGAAAAACTTCAATTCATCGAAGAACCCGTCGAAATAATGGATCGTGAGGTTAAAAGACTTAAGCAAAACAAGATACCAATTGTTAAGGTTCGATGGAATGCTCGTAGAGGACCCGAGTTCACCTGAGAGCGTGAAGATCAGATGAAGAAGAAATACCCGCATCTATTTCCAGAAGATTCGTCAACACCTTCAACAGCTTAAAATTTCGGGACGAAATTTATTTAACGGGTAGGTACTGTAGTGACCCGAACTTTTCCATGTTTATATATATTAATTGAGATTGATATTTACATGATTAAATGTTTCCAACATGTTAAGCAATCAAACTTGTTAAGACTTGATTAATTAAAATATGTTTCATATAGACAATTGACCACCCAAGTTGACCGGTGATTCACGAACGTTAAAACTTGTAAAAACTATATGATGACATATATATGGATATATATATAGTTAACATGATACTATGATAAGTAAACATATCATTAAGTATATTAACAATGAACTACATATGTAAAAACAAGACTACTAACTTAATGATTTTTAAACGAGACATATATGTAACGATTATCGTTGTAAAGACATTTAATGTATAAATATATCATATTAAGAGATATTCATACATGATAATATCATGATAATATAATAATTTAAAATCTCATTTGATATTATAAACATTGGGTTAACAACATTTAACAAGATCGTTAACCTAAAGGTTTCAAAACAACACATACATGTAACGACTAACGATGACTTAACGACTCAGTTAAAATGTATATACATGTAGTGTTTTAATATGTATTTATACACTTTTGAAAGACTTCAATACACTTATCAAAATACTTCTACTTAACAAAAATGCTTACAATTACATCCTCGTTCAGTTTCATCAACAATTCGACTCGTATGCACCCGTATTCGTACTCGTACAATACACAGCTTTTAGATGTATGTACTATTGGTATATACACTCCAATGATCAGCTCTTAGCAGCCCATGTGAGTCACCTAACACATGTGGGAACCATCATTTGGCAACTAGCATGAAATATCTCATAAAATTACAAAAATATGAGTAATCATTCATGACTTATTTACATGAAAACAAAATTACATATCCTTTATATCTAATCCATACACCAACGACCAAAAACACCTACAAACACTTTCATTCTTCAATTTTCTTCATCTAATTGATCTCTCTCAAGTTCTATCTTCAAGTTCTAAGTGTTCTTCATAAATTCCAAAAGTTCTAGTTTCATAAAATCAAGAATACTTTCAAGTTTGCTAGCTCACTTCCAATCTTGTAAGGTGATCATCCAACCTCAAGAAATCTTTGTTTCTTACAGTAGGTTATCATTATAATACAAGGTAATAATCATATTCAAACTTTGGTTCAATTTCTATAACTATAACAATCTTATTTCAAGTGATGATCTTACTTGAACTTGTTTTCGTGTCATGATTCTGCTTCAAGAACTTCGAGCCATCCAAGGATCCGTTGAAGCTAGATCCATTTTTCTCTTTTCCAGTAGGTTTATCCAAGGAACTTAAGGTAGTAATGATGTTCATAACATCATTCGATTCATACATATAAAGCTATCTTATTCGAAGGTTTAAACTTGTAATCACTAGAACATAGTTTAGTTAATTCTAAACTTGTTCGCAAACAAAAGTTAATCCTTCTAACTTGACTTTTAAAACCAATTAAACACATATTCTATATCTATATGATATGCTAACTTAATGATTTAAAACCTGGAAACACGAAAAACACCGTAAAACCGGATTTACGCCGTCGTAGTAACACCGCGGGCTGTTTTGGGTTAGTTAATTAAAAACTATGATAAACTTTGATTTAAAAGTTGTTACTCTGAGAAAATGATTTTTATTATGAACATGAAACTATATCCAAAAATTATGGTTAAACTCAAAGTGGAAGTATGTTTTCTAAAATGGTCATCTAGACGTCGTTCTTTCGACTGAAATGACTACCTTTACAAAAATGACTTGTAACTTATTTTTCCGACTATAAACCTATACTTTTTCTGTTTAGATTCATAAAATAGAGTTCAATATGAAACCATAGCAATTTGATTCACTCAAAACGGATTTAAAATGAAGAAGTTATGGGTAAAACAAGATTGGATAATTTTTCTCATTTTAGCTACGTGAAAATTGGTAACAAATCTATTCCAACCATAACTTAATCAACTTGTATTGTATATTATGTAATCTTGAGATACCATAGACACGTATACAATGTTTCGACCTATCATGTCGACACATCTATATATATTTCGGAACAACCATAGACACTCTATATGTGAATGTTGGAGTTAGCTATACAGGGTTGAGGTTGATTCCAAAATATATATAGTTTGAGTTGTGATCAATACTGAGATACGTATACACTGGGTCGTGGATTGATTCAATATAATATTTATCGATTTATTTCTGTACATCTAACTGTGGACAACTAGTTGTAGGTTACTAACGAGGACAGCTGACTTAATAAAATTAAAACATCAAAATATATTAAAAGTGTTGTAAATATATTTTGAACATACTTTGATATATATGTATATATTGTTATAGGTTCGTGAATCAACCAGTGGCCAAGTCTTACTTCCCGACGAAGTAAAAATCTGTGAAAGTGAGTTATAGTCCCACTTTTAAAATCTAATATTTTTGGGATGAGAATACATGCAGGTTTTATAAATGATTTACAAAATAGACACAAGTACGTGAAACTACTTTCTATGGTTGAATTATCGAAATCGAATATGCCCCTTTTTATTAAGTCTGGTAATCTAAGAATTAGGGAACAGACACCCTAATTGACGCGAATCCTAAAGATAGATCTATTGGGTCTAACAAACCCCATCCAAAGTACCGGATGCTTTAGTACTTCGAAATTTATATCATATCCGAAGGGTGTCCCGGAATGATGGGGATATTCTTAAATATGCATCTTGTTAATGTCGGTTACCAGGTGTTCACCATATGAATGATTTTTATCTCTATGTATGGGATGTGTATTGAAATATGAAATCTTGTGGTCTATTGTTACGATTTGATATATATAGGTTAAACCTATAACTCACCAACATTTTTGTTGACGTTTAAAGCATGTTTATTCTCAGGTGAATATTAAGAGCTTCCGCTGTTGCATACTAAAATAAGGACAAGATTTGGAGTCCATGTTTGTATGATATTGTGTAAAAACTGCATTCAAGAAACTGATTTGATGTAATATATTTGTATTGTAAACCATTATGTAATGGTCGTGTGTAAATAGGATATTTTAGATTATCATTATTTGATAATCTACGTAAAGAATTTTTAAACCTTTATTTATGAAATAAAGGTTATGGTTTGTTTTAAAAATGAATGCAGTCTTTGAAAAACGTCTCATATAGAGGTCAAAACCTCGCAACGAAATCAATTAATTTGGAACGTTTTTAATCAATAAGAACGGGACATTTCAGTTGGTATCCGAGCGTTGGTCTTAGAGAACCAGAATTTTGCATTAGTGTGTCTTATCTAGTTTGTTAGGATGCATTAGTGAGTCTGGACTTCGACCGTGTTTACTTGAAAAATGATTGCTTAACAAATTTTGTTGGAAACTATATATTTTTAACATGTGAATATTATGTGATATATTAATCTCTTAACGCTTTTGATATTATGTGATAGATGTCTACCTCTAGAACAAGTCCCATTGACTCACCTAATAATAATGAAGAGTCAAATGTAAATTGGAATGATTCGTGGACTGATTCACAAGTTCCCGAAGAGGAACCGGAAGAAGAGTCGGAACCGGAAGAAGAATCGGAACCGGAAGAAGAATCGGAACCGGATGAAGAAATAGAACCGGTGGGGGAAATAATAAAACGGTTAAGTAAAAGAAAATCCTCAACCAACCGACCAAGGTTAATTATGGTCAATGGTGTTTCCGCCAAGGAAGCAAAATATTGGGAGGATTACCAATTCTCCGATGAATCGGATTCCGACGAGAATTCCGATGATGTTATAGAAATTACCCCAACTGAATTTAAAAAGGCAAAAGAAAATAATAAGGGAAAGGGCATAAAAATAGAGAAATCTAATTCCAACCCCGATGAACTTTATATGTATCGTCAACCCCCGAAGTCCTTAAGTTGTAACAATGACCCGGGAACCTCTAAACCACCAGGTTTTTCTAAATCAATGTGGATAACGACGGCTCGTATTAGGGGAACATCATATATCCCTAGAAACTTGGCAAAACGAACCAAAACCGAAGAAGAAGAAACAAGCGAATCGGAATAAGATAGTTGTATTCGTGTGGTGTAATATAAGTAATATAGTGTGCTTATGCTTTATGATATATGTAAAAATTTCTTGTATTAATAAGTATTTTTTTTATGAATCTAACTCTTGTCTATTTTACAGTATAAAAACACAAAATGGATAGACAACCCAATATTTTAAAAGACCTACCCGGAGACATGATTGATGAAATCTTGTCTAGAGTCGGTCAGAATTCTTCGGCACAACTATTTAAGGCGAGATCAGTTTGTAAGACATTCGAAGAACGTTCCAAGAATGCCTTGGTTTATAAAAGGCTTTCGTTCGAAAGATGGGGGATATCACATTGGGAAATCCATAAGTTACGATGTGTTTACTTTGACGCATATATTGCGGGGAACCCAAATGCTATTTTACGCAATGGGTTAAGAAATTATTTTGACTCAATATATCCGAATATTGGACTTCGTGATTTAGAAAAAGCGGCTAACATGCAACATAAAGAAGCATGTTATGCTTATGGATTAGTAATGTTCGCTTCTCACCAAAGTGAGAACAAGAACATCGGCCTACAACTATTAAACAAAACGTTCCCACAAGTGACGGAGTCGGTAATTGGGGTAAGAAATGAGGTTTTTAGATTGTTACGGGACTGTTGGACATTACGTAACCCTCGTCCCTTTGACGACGTTACAACACGCTGTCTTATCAACGGCCATAACGGTTATGTTCCACAAGACCAAGGATGGGAAGTAATCCTAGTAAAACCAGAATGCATGACCTGTTTCTGGACGTATGAATTACGTGTCTTTATTGCCTTTGCTGAACGACTTGTGTACTAGCTAGAATTATCTTCACACCCATCTTGTATCAAATTTATTGTGTGCTATATTTCATGCTATATGTAAAATAAGCGGTATTGTAAGTTTGTAAAATATTGTGTAAAAGTATGAACGCGAAATATTATTATAATCAGTTTTTCATATAGAATTGTAGTAGTTGAATTGTATATTAGCTACTAAGTATGAACTTAACGGGTAGGTACTACCCGAATTTAAACTTATAAAACGCTAATATGAAGAAAAAGCTTTTATAAATGAGTTCATATTATGCTACGAAATACTACTAACTACTATTAATATTCTGTATGATTAACTTGTTCCATTTGACAATTTTGAAGGAAATGGCACCGACTACTCGACACACCGTGAATATGAATGAAGAGGAATTCCGTACTTTTCTAGCTTCAAACATAGCCGCAGTACAGGCTGCGCTACATACCAACAATAACCTTGGATCTAGCAGTACAGGAAATCGTGTAGGATGCACCTACAAAGAATTCACTGCCTGCAAACCTTTGGAATTTAATGGAACCGAAGGACCGATCAGATTGAAACGGTGGACCGAGAAGGTCGAATCGGTGTTTGCCATAAGTAAGTGTACAGAAGAGGACAAAGTGAAGTACGCTACGCATACCTTCACAGGTTCTGCGTTAACATGGTGGAATACCTATCTAGAGCAAGTGGGACAAGACGATGCGTACGCACTACCGTGGTCAGCATTCAAGCACTTGATGAACGAGAAATACCGTCCCAGAACCGAGGTCAATAAGCTCAAGACAGAACTTAGAGGGTTACGAACCCAAGGATTTGATATTACCACGTACGAAAGACGATTCACAGAATTGTGCCTATTGTGTCCAGGAGCATTCGAAGATGAGGAAGAGAAGATCGACACGTTTGTGAAAGGATTACCGGAAAGAATCCAAGAAGATATAAGTTCACACGAGCCCACCTCCATACAACAGGCATGTAGAATGGCTCACAAACTAGTGAACCAGATTGAAGAAAGAATTAAAGAACAGACTGCTGAAGAGGCCAATGTGAAGCAAGTCAAAAGAAAGTGGGAGGAAAACGGTGATAAGAATCACCAATACAACAACAACAGCAATTACAACAATAATCGCAACAATTATCCCAACAATCGCAACATCAATCACAACTACAACAAACGGCCCAATAACAACAACAACAACAACAACAACAACAGCAACTACAACAATCATCCCAACAACAATAATAACCGCAACAACAACAACAATCAGAAGCAGCTATGCCAAAGGTGTGAAAAGTATCACTCGGGGTTCTGCACCAAATTTTGCAACAAGTGTAAAAGAAATGGTCATAGCGCGGCGAAGTGTGAGGTCTACGGCCTAGGGGTTAATAGAACGAAAGGAACAAATGGTGTCGGAACGAGTAATGGCGGGGCAAGTAGTGTCGGAGCAAGTTATGCCAATGTAGTTTGTTATAAATGTGGAAAACCGGGCCACATTATTAGAAATTGCCCGAACCAGGAGAACACGAATGGACAAAGCCGCGGAAGAGTTTTCAATATTAATGCGGCAGAGGCACAGGAAGGCCCGGAGCTTGTTACGGGTACGTTTCTTATTGACAATAAATCTGCTTACGTTTTATTTGATTCGGGTGCGGATAGAAGCTATATGAGTAGATATTTTTGTGCTAAATTAAGTTGTCCATTGACGCCTTTGGATAGTAAATTTTTACTCGAATTAGCAAATGGTAAATTAATTTCAGCAGATAATATATGTCGGAATCGAGAAAATTAAACTGGTTAGCGAAACATTTAAGATTGATTTGATACCAGTAGAGTTAGGGAGTTTTGATGTGATAATCGGTATGGACTGGTTGAAAGAAGTGAAAGCAGAGATCGTTTGTTACAAAAATGCAATTCGCATTATACGAGAAAAAGAAAAACCCTTAATGGTGTACGGAGAAAAGGGCAACACGAAGCTACATCTTATTAGTAATTTGAAGGCACAAAAACTAATAAGAAAAGGTTGCTATGCTGTTCTAGCACATGTCGAGAAAGTACAAACTGAAGAAAAGAGCATCAATGATGTTCCCATTGCAAAAGAATTTCCCGATGTATTTCCGAAAGAATTACCGGGATTACCCCCACATCGATCCGTTGAATTTCAAATAGATCTTGTACCAGGAGCTGCACCAATAGCTCGTGCTCCTTACAGACTCGCACCCAGCGAGATGAAAGAACTGCAAAGCCAATTACAAGAACTTTTAGAGCGTGGTTTCATTCGACCAAGCACATCACCGTGGGGAGCTCCTGTTTTGTTTTTCAAGAAGAAAGATGGTACATTCAGGTTGTGTATCGACTACCGAGAGTTGAACAAACTTACCATCAAGAACCGCTACCCACTACCGAGAATCGATGACTTATTTGATCAACTACAAGGCTCGTCTGTTTATTCAAAGATTGACTTACGTTCCGGGTATCATCAAATGCGGGTGAAAGAAGATGATATTCCAAAGACTGCTTTCAGAACACGTTACGGTCATTACGAGTTTATGGTCATGCCGTTTGGTTTAACTAATGCACCAGCTGTGTTCATGGACCTTATGAACCGAGTGTGTGGACCATACCTTGACAAGTTTGTCATTGTTTTCATTGATGACATACTTATTTACTCAAAGAATGACCAAGAACACGGTGAACATTTGAGAAAGGTGTTAGAAGTATTGAGGAAGGAAGAATTGTACGCTAAGTTTTCAAAGTGTGCATTTTGGTTGGAAGAAGTTCAATTCCTCGGTCACATAGTGAACAAAGAAGGTATTAAGGTGGATCCGGTAAAGATAGAAACTGTTGAAAAGTGGGAAACCCCGAAAACTCCGAAACACATACGCCAGTTTTTAGGACTAGCTGGTTACTACAGAAGGTTCATCCAAGACTTTTCCAGAATAGCAAAACCCTTGACTGCATTAACGCATAAAGGGAAGAAATTTGAATGGAATGATGAACAAGAGAAAGCGTTTCAGTTATTGAAGAAAAAGCTAACTACGGCACCTATATTGTCATTGCCTGAAGGGAATGATGATTTTGTGATTTATTGTGATGCATCAAAGCAAGGTCTCGGTTGTGCATTAATGCAACGAACGAAGGTGATTGCTTATGCGTCTAGACAATTGAAGATTCACGAACAAAATTATACGACGCATGATTTGGAATTAGGCGCGGTTGTTTTTGCATTAAAGACTTGGAGGCACTACTTATATGGGGTCAAAAGTATTATATATACCGACCATAAAAGTCTTCAACACATATTTAATCAGAAACAACTGAATATGAGGCAGCGTAGGTGGATTGAATTATTGAATGATTACGACTTTGAGATTCGTTACCACCCGGGGAAGGCAAATGTGGTAGCCGATGCCTTGAGCAGGAAGGACAGAGAACCCATTCGAGTAAAATCTATGAATATAATGA
This sequence comes from Rutidosis leptorrhynchoides, assembly GCF_046630445.1. Taxonomy (NCBI): domain Eukaryota; kingdom Viridiplantae; phylum Streptophyta; class Magnoliopsida; order Asterales; family Asteraceae; genus Rutidosis; species Rutidosis leptorrhynchoides. The sequence continues at coordinate 676,131,019 of NC_092333.1, read as the reverse complement.
TTCATAATAACCTTACTACTCAAATAAAGGAGGCGCAACAAGGAGTTTTAAAAGAGGGAAATTTAAAGGAAGAAATACCCAAAGGATCGGAGAAACATCTTAATATTCGGGAAGACGGAACCCGGTATAGGGCTGAAAGGATTTGGGTACCAAAATTTGGAGATATGAGAGAAATGGTACTTAGAGAAGCTCATAAAACCAGATACTCAATACATCCTGGAACGGGGAAGATGTACAAGGATCTCAAGAAACATTTTTGGTGGCCGGGTATGAAAGCCGATGTTGCTAAATACGTAGGAGAATGTTTGACGTGTTCTAAGGTCAAAGCTGAGCATCAGAAACCATCAGGTCTACTTCAACAACCCGAAATCCCAGAATGGAAATGGGAAAACATTACCATGGATTTCATCACTAAATTGCCAAGGACTGCAAGTGGTTTTGATACTATTTGGGTAATAGTTGATCGTCTCACCAAATCAGCACACTTCCTGCCAATAAGAGAAGATGACAAGATGGAGAAGTTAGCACGACTGTATTTGAAGGAAGTCGTCTCCAGACATGGAATACCAATCTCTATTATCTCTGATAGGGATGGCAGATTTATTTCAAGATTCTGGCAGACATTACAGCAAGCATTAGGAACTCGTCTAGACATGCGTACTGCCTATCATCCACAAACTGATGGGCAGAGTGAAAGGACGATACAAACGCTTGAAGACATGCTACGAGCATGTGTTATTGATTTCGGAAACAGTTGGGATCGACATCTACCGTTAGCAGAATTTTCCTACAATAACAGCTACCATTCAAGCATTGAGATGGCGCCGTTTGAAGCACTTTATGGTAGAAAGTGCAGGTCTCCGATTTGTTGGAGTGAAGTGGGGGATAGACAGATTACGGGTCCGGAGATTATACAAGAAACTACCGAGAAGATCATCCAAATTCAACAACGGTTGAAAACCGCCCAAAGTCGACAAAAGAGCTATGCTGACATTAAAAGAAAAGATATAGAATTTGAAATTGGAGAGATGGTCATGCTTAAAGTTGCACCTTGGAAAGGCGTTGTTCGATTTGGTAAACGAGGGAAATTAAATCCAAGGTATATTGGACCATTCAAGATTATTGATCGTGTCGGACCAGTAGCTTACCGACTTGAGTTACCTCAACAACTCGCGGCTGTACATAACACTATCCACGTCTCGAATTTGAAGAAATGTTTTGCTAAAGAAGATCTCACTATTCCGTTAGATGAAATCCAAGTCAACGAAAAACTTCAATTCATCGAAGAACCCGTCGAAATAATGGATCGTGAGGTTAAAAGACTTAAGCAAAACAAGATACCAATTATTAAGGTTCGATGGAATGCTCGTAGAGGACCCGAGTTCACCTGGGAGCGTGAAGATCAGATGAAGAAGAAATACCCGCATCTATTTCCAGAAGATTCGTCAACACCTTCAACAGCTTAAAATTTCGGGACGAAATTTATTTAACGGGTAGGTACTGTAGTGACCCGAACTTTTCCATGTTTATATATATTAATTGAGATTGATATTTACATGATTAAATGTTTCCAACATGTTAAGCAATCAAACTTGTTAAGACTTGATTAATTAATATATGTTTCATATAGACAATTGACCACCCAAGTTGACCGGTGATTCACGAACGTTAAAACTTGTAAAAACTATATGATGACATATATATGGATATATATATAGTTAACATGATACTATGATAAGTAAACATATCATTAAGTATATTAACAATGAACTACATATGTAAAAACAAGACTACTAACTTAATGATTTTTAAACGAGACATATATGTAACGATTATCGTTGTAAAGACATTTAATGTATATATATATCATATTAAGAGATATTCATACATGATAATATCATGATAATATAATAATTTAAAATCTCATTTGATATTATAAACATTGGGTTAACAACATTTAACAAGATCGTTAACCTAAAGGTTTCAAAACAACACTTACATGTAACGACTAACGATGACTTAACGACTCAGTTAAAATGTATATACATGTAGTGTTTTAATATGTATTTATACACTTTTGAAAGACTTCAATACACTTATCAAAATACTTCTACTTAACAAAAATGCTTACAATTACATCCTCGTTCAGTTTCATCAACAATTCTACTCGTATGCACCCGTATTCGTACTCGTACAATACACAGCTTTTAGATGTATGTACTATTGGTATATACACTCCAATGATCAGCTTTTAGCAGCCCATTTGAGTCACCTAACACATGTGGGAACCATCATTTGGCAACTAGCATGAAATATCTCATAAAATTACAAAAATATGAGTAATCATTCATGACTTATTTACATGAAAACAAAATTACATATCCTTTATATCTAATCCATACACCAACGACCAAAAACACCTACAAACACTTTCATTCTTCAATTTTCTTCATATAATTGATCTCTCTCAAGTTCTATCTTCAAGTTCTAAGTGTTCTTCATAAATTCCAAAAGTTCTAGTTTCATAAAATCAAGAATACTTTCAAGTTTGCTAGCTCACTTCCAATCTTGTAAGGTGATCATCCAACCTCAAGAAATCTTTGTTTCTTACAGTAGGTTATCATTCTAATACAAGGTAATAATCATATTCAAACTTTGGTTCAATTTCTATAACTATAACAATCTTATTTCAAGTGATGATCTTACTTGAACTTGTTTTCGTGTCATGATTCTGCTTCAAGAACTTCGAGCCATCCAAGGATCCGTTGAAGCTAGATCCATTTTTCTCTTTTCCAGTAGGTTTATCCAAGGAACTTAAGGTAGTAATGATGTTCATAACATCATTCGATTCATACATATAAAGCTATCTTATTCGAAGGTTTAAACTTGTAATCACTAGAACATAGTTTAGTTAATTCTAAACTTGTTCGCAAACAAAAGTTAATCCTTCTAACTTGACTTTTAAAACCAACTAAACACATGTTCTATATCTATATGATATGCTAACTTAATGATTTAAAACCTGGAAACACGAAAAACACCGTAAAACCGGATTTACGCCGTCGTAGTAACACCGCGGGCTGTTTTGGGTTAGTTAATTAAAAACTATGATAAACTTTGATTTAAAAGTTGTTACTCTGAGAAAATGATTTTTATTATGAACATGAAACTATATCCAAAAATTATGGTTAAACTCAAAGTGGAAGTATGTTTTCTAAAATGGTCATCTAGACGTCGTTCTTTCGACTGAAATGACTACCTTTACAAAAATGACTTGTAACTTATTTTTCCGACTATAAACCTATACTTTTTCTGTTTAGATTCATAAAATAGAGTTCAATATGAAACCATAGCAATTTGATTCACTCAAAACGGATTTAAAATGAAGAAGTTATGGGTAAAACAAGATTGGATAATTTTTCTCATTTTAGCTACGTGAAAATTGGTAACAAATCTATTCCAACCATAACTTAATCAACTTGTATTGTATATTATGTAATCTTGAGATACCATAGACACGTATACAATGTTTCGACCTATCATGTCGACACATCTATATATATTTCGGAACAACCATAGACACTCTATATGTGAATGTTGGAGTTAGCTATACAGGGTTGAGGTTGATTCCAAAATATATATAGTTTGAGTTGTGATCAATACTGAGATACGTATACACTGGGTCGTGGATTGATTCAAGATAATATTTATCGATTTATTTCTGTACATCTAACTGTGGACAACTAGTTGTAGGTTACTAACGAGGACAGCTGACTTAATAAAATTAAAACATCAAAATATATTAAAAGTGTTGTAAATATATTTTGAACATACTTTGATATATATGTATATATTGTTATAGGTTCGTGAATCAACCAGTGGCCAAGTCTTACTTCCCGACGAAGTAAAAATCTGTGAAAGTGAGTTATAGTCCCACTTTTAAAATCTAATATTTTTGGGATGAGAATACATGCAGGTTTTATAAATGATTTACAAAATAGACACAAGTACGTGAAACTACATTCTATGGTTGAATTATCGAAATCGAATATGCCCCTTTTTATTAAGTCTGGTAATCTAAGAATTAGGGAACATACACCCTAATTGACGCGAATCCTAAAGATAGATCTATTGGGTCTAACAAACCCCATCCAAAGTACCGGATGCTTTAGTACTTCGAAATTTATATCATATCCGAAGGGTGTCCCGGAATGATGGGGATATTTTTAAATATGCATCTTGTTAATGTCGGTTACCAGGTGTTCACCATATGAATGATTTTTATCTCTATGTATGGGATGTGTATTGAAATATGAAATCTTGTGGTCTATTGTTACGATTTGATATATATAGGTTAAACCTATAACTCACCAATATTTTTGTTGACGTTTAAAGCATGTTTATTCTCAGGTGAATATTAAGAGCTTCCGCTGTTGCATACTAAAATAAGGACAAGATTTGGAGTCCATGTTTGTATGATATTGTGTAAAAACTGCATTCAAGAAACTGATTTGATGTAACATATTTGTATTGTAAACCATTATGTAATGGTCGTGTGTAAACAGGATATTTTAGATTATCATTATTTGATAATCTACGTAAAGATTTTTTAAACCTTTATTTATGAAATAAAGGTTATGGTTTGTTTTAAAAATGAATGCAGTCTTTGAAAAACGTCTCATATAGAGGTCAAAACCTCGCAACGAAATCAATTAATTTGGAACGTTTTTAATCAATAAGAACGGGACATTTCAGCCGCCCTATGAAATGTTGTACGGTCGTCATTGCAGAACTCCGACTTGTTGGTTAGAAGCCGGGGAGAAACAGTTTGCAGGTCCCGAAATTGTTCAAATGACAGCCGAAAAAGTTGCAATCGCGCGAGAAAAGTTGAAAGCCGCTAGAGATAGACAGAAAATGTATGCTGATCCGCGTAGACGTCCGGTAACCTTTAGTGTAGGTGAACGAGTGTATTTAAAAGTTTCGCCATGAAAAGGGGTTATTAGATTCGGTAAACGTGGTAAGTTAGCACCAAGATTTATTGGTCCGTTTCCGATCAGTGAAGTGTTGAATGATCAGACTGTGGTGTTAGATCTTCTGCCAGAGTTAGCCGGTATTCATAATACATTTAACGTGTGTTATCGTCATAAGTGTAAAGTCGATGATGAAACGCAACTCCTTCCTTTAGAAGATTTAAGGGTCGATTTGAATAAGAAATTGGTGGAAGAGCCGGTCCGTGTAGTTGACCGAAAGGTGAATAAGTTGAGAAATAAAGAGATACCGATGGTATTGATCGAGTGGAAACACAGCTTGGGTTCTAATCTTACGTGGGAAACAGAAGAGTTGATGAGGACTCGCTACCCTCATTTGTTTGACCAAGACCAGATTCCGAGGACGGAATCTCCTTAAGGGGGTGGATTTGTAACAGACTGAAACCCGGGCTAGTTGTAAGTTGCCTATTTTGCCCTTAGGGATTGTGCTTAGTCGTAAGTGCTTTTATTTTAATTATTTTATTAGTGTTTTATTATAATTTTGTTGTGACCAGTTTGTGACAAGGGTCCCAGAACAGGTTTGTTTATTTTAATTGGACCTCGTTTGGGTTACCTAATCTCGTGCGAAAGATATCAGATAACTGGTAAATACCTGTGTGTGATGGGGTATTGTGTTTTAACACAAATATATAAGCTTTGACCTGCTTATTTTGTGATGTTTTCATAAAATTCAGTCTTCACTCCCGTACCTAACATTCACCTCTTCAAAAAACCCTAATCCTTAAACATTGATTTTGAGCTCAAATTGGTGTTAGAATCGTGTTTGTTATCATTTAATGAGTCTATCAAGGTAAGTAACATGTGTTTTTGTGTTCAATTCGTTGTTAAATTCATGCTTTTGTGTGAGTTTTGTAAAAAGCTTGAATTTGTGTCAAAACAAGTGATTTAAGTGTTGTTAGGGTCAAATTGTTGTGGGTTTTGAGTCTATAACAAGTAGTGAACAAGTTGTGGTCGATTTTGGTGTTTAAAACGAGCTCTAGATTGAGATTTGAGGATTTCATCGTGAAGTCCGTAGCCTTTGTTCAGTTTCTGAGGAAGATGAACACAGTCGGCCGACTGTCGGTCGACAGTCGACCGACTGATGGTGAACCGACCGATTGTTGAGTGAACCGACCGACTGAGATTTACCTTCGGTCGATTGATGTATTACCCAATGAATCGACCGACTGGAAAGGTCAATCGACCGATTGTGTCGACAGTCGACCGATTGTGTCGACAGTCGACCGACTGTAAGTGTCAGTCGACCGACTGTGTGTCCAGGGCAGAATGTTTTACCAAAGTGCCTTTTTCTAGCCGTTATGCTGCCCGTTTGTATTTTGGTGTTCAGGATGTAAATTTTGAAAGTGCATAAGTGTTAAGCATTAAAATTTTAGCGGACGCATTTTTTTTTTACTAATTTGCTATAATTCGATGTCAGTGTGTCTAATCTTGATGGGAACACTATTCTAACTTGGTTTTTACTGTTCTCAGGAGATAAGGACAAGGAGGAAGCTCAGAAATAATAACTGAGCAGTTGCTGGTAATTGGTGAGTGGGTCTATCTACGGATAGAGTTTAAGTAGCATATCATGCTACTGTGGTTGACTCTTTTACCATGCATAGTGTAGGAATTGCCATGATAGAATAATATCGTTTGCCTGATGTTATATGTGAATTATGTGTACACTATGTGTTTGGCACCAGTCGGGCCTAGGGAGACTGGGGACTCGAAACCGTGCCTAGGAGAGGTTAGAGTCCGTATGAGGTCAACCGTGCCTAGGGGAGGTTGGGTCCATAGGCTACTGATTGTGAAGTATAGTGTGAATGATGCATCCCCTGCATCTGGATAACTATACTATGAATTAAGTAGCAGGGACTATCGGTAGACTCAGGCCCGATCAGTTGAGAGTCGTGTGCTCGTACAAGCCGCCGATCATCGTATTGTCTTATTGTATGCTAGTTGGTAGTTAGCAGGTACTGTTGATGTATATAGCTTGTGTGTGGCTTAAGCTATATCTGTTAGATAGTTTCCATTCACTTAGCGGTGCGCTAATCCCCCACATATTCTCCCCTTGCAGGTTTAGGTACTGCTAGTCGGGATGGGTGCTGTTGCAGAAGACATGTTTGACGACCCAACTCTGATGTGGACTTTTGTATAAATAATGTTTTGTAATAATGTAACACCATTGTGTAAACTTAAACGTAATTACACGGATTAATGTAATGACGTGACTTATATGGTGTTTATTATTAAAGTCTTCTGCTGTGTATTAAAAAAAAATGGTCGGTGTTACAGTAGCTGTTATTGTATGAGAACTCAGCTAGTGGTAAATACTTATCCCATCCGTTTCCGAAATCAATGACACACGCTCTCAACATGCCCTCAAAAGTCTGAATAGTTCGTTCGCTCTGGCCATCCGTCTGGGGGTGATATGCTGTACTCATATCTAAACGAGTACCCATTGCTTTCTGCAATGATTGCCAAAACCTGGAAGTAAATCTGCTGTCGCGGTCGGATATAATGGATATAGGCACTCCATGCCTAGAGACGACTTCCTTAATGTAGATCTGAGCCAACTTCTCCATCTTATCAGTTTCCCTTATCGGTAAGAAGTGTGCGGACTTAGTGAGACGATCCACGACAACCCAAATAGTATCGTGACCTCCTGCCATTCTCGGCAGTTTCGTAATGAAGTCCATGGAAATTCCTTCTCACTTCCACTGGGGAATCTCTGGTTGAATTAATAATCTTGATGGCTTCTGATGCTCAGCCTTGACTTTAGCGCAAGTCAAGCACTTCTCGACATAATTGGCAATGTCAGCTTTCAAGTTCGGCCACCAATAAAATGTCTTCAAATCTTGGTACATTTTATCTCATCCCGGATGAATTGAGTACCTCGACTTGTGTGCTTCCTCCAACACTAGTTCTCTCAATCCACTAAACTTTGGTACCCAAATTCGGTTAGCAAAGTACCGTGTTCCGTCCTCCTTGATGTCAAACTTCTTATCCATCCCTTTGAGAAATTCAACATTAACATTCTCCTGTTTCATGGCTTCTTGTTGTGCTTCGCAAATTTGTGATGTGAGATTCATACGGACGATTATGTTAAGCGCTTTAACCCTAAGAGGTTTCTCTCGCTCCTTTCTGCTCAAGGCATCTGCCACAACATTCGCCTTGCCTGGATGGTATTGAAGTTCGCAGTTATAATCATTAAGTAGTTCCATCCAACGTCGTTGTCTCATGTTGAGTTGCTTCTGATCGAATATGTGCTGTAAACTCTTATGGTCAGTGAAGATAGTGAACTTGGTTCCAAACAGGTAGTGTCTCCACATTTTGAGTGCAAAGACAACAGCTCCTAACTCAAGGTCATGCGTAGTGTAGTTCTGCTCGTGAATCTTTAACTGACGCGATCCATAAGCAATAACTTTGTTTCGTTGCATAAGCACGCAACCCATTCCTTGACGTGAGGCATCACAATAAACAACAAAATCTTCACTTTCCTCGGGTAGAGACAATACTGGTGCAGTTGTTAACTTCTCCTTCAACAACTAAAATGCAGTCTCTTGCGGTTCTGACCACTCAAACTTCTTGCCCTTATGAGTCAATGCGGTTAATGGTCGGGCGATCTTAGAGAATCCTTCAATGAATCTCCGGTAGTAACCAGCTAGACCCAAAAATTGCCTAATCTGCGTTGGCGTCTTTGGAGTTTCCCAATTCTTAACCGACTCAATCTTTGCTGGATCGACCTGTATTCCATTGGCCCCTACAACATGGCCAAGAAATTATACTTCTGGTAACCAAAAGTCACACTTAGAGAACTTTGCATACAACTGCTCTTCTCTAAGCATAGTCAATATCGTACGTAGATGTTGCTCGTGCTCTTCTCTGTTCTTGGAGTACACCAATATATCATCAATGAACACATTGACAAATTTATCTTGGTATGGGTTACACACACGGTTCATGAGGTCCATGAACACTGCTGGTGCATTCAACAAACCAAACGACATTACTGTAAACTCATAATGTTCATAACGTGTTCTAAACGCTGTCTTCGGGACATCACCTTCTTTGACTCTCAATTGATGATACCCGGATCTCAAATCAATCTTCGAATAGCAGCTGGATCCCTGCAACTGATCAAATAAGTCATCAATCCTCGGTAGCGGATACCGATTCTTGATTGTCAGCTTGTTCAATTCTCTGTAGTCGATACACAACCTCATCGACCCATCCTTCTTCTTAACAAACAGGACCGGAGCTCCGTCTCTGAAGTCCTTGGCTATGTAGCTGGCCTTCTTGCACCTGTCGCAAATCCGAGCATTGCGACCCTGATGTTCTTCACCATGGGGAGCACTTCGACGAAGAATAGCATAACATGCTAGTTCCAATAATAAACAAGGCTATAACCAAATATACTAGTTATGAGTGTTGAATACTAGTAAATAATAGTACGAAAGGATTCGCTAGTAGTGAGAAGTAGTGTAAGTAGTGATAGTAGTGTTAGTAGTGTTAGTAGTAACACTAGTGGTAGTAGTAGTGGTACTAGTATTATGTAGTGATAGTGGTGATAGTAACACTAAGTAGTAACATTAATGGCAATAGTAGTAGTATAACATAACAAAAGTATTATGATCATACAAGTTACTAAATACAAAATATTACCGCATGCAATAAAATATAATAGTTACCAATAGCATAATCCACCATTAATATAAGTATAATCCAAGAGTGATAAACCAAATTCCAAAGTAGTAAACTAAACAATAAACATAATGTGCTAATAGCCCGGTTTATAACACCCGGTAAGTCTTATATAATCAATTAAAGAAGGTATGGCGGATGAAAAAGGAAAAGAAGCTCATGGTCAACGACCCTTCACTTCCTCTTCTGTCGGGTACGGAAGGCAGGTCCATCACTCCTCGGCCTATTACGTTCCACCTCTAACGCAGCAACCCTGGCAGTTAAGGCTGCTATCAATCTCGACATCTCAACGAACCTTGCTTCAGCCTGGTACGTATAAGTATTTATACTTGTGACTCTTTCCTCCATCCTCTCTAGATCATCGGGGTGCGGATATGTCCTAGCAATATCGCTCAAAGCGTTAACACGATCAACAATATCCCTGTTACGGTTAGTATGAACCAAATCCAACGCATAAAGGTTCACGAGATGGTTAGGTATCCGATACGGAGCAGGTACTGGTGCTGGGGCTGGAGCATTCACCTCAGCCACACTGGAGTCGCTGTCACTGCTTCCTGAATCCTGTGACATCTAACTCATAGTACAAGAACACAAACAAAACAGATTAGTCAAGTAAATAACGTTAGTCACAAAGTACTCATGTAATGACTAAGTCCCAGTCATAGTCTAGACTCATCAAGGCGTCCTAATGACCAAATTAGACACACTAATGCAAGTCCTAGTTTCCCTACGAACCGTTAGCTCTGATACCAACTATAATAACATTATAGTTGGGGTAGAAACCCACCCAGTGCCTTTCCTGCGAACAGGGTGACCACTGAGCGTACCTCAGACACTGATTTTACAGCCCGCATCTCTGCCAAGCCGGCCAACCCTTAACTGTAAGGGATCGCAAGGGTTAAGAGCCAATGCTTCGTCACAGGTTACACTGTGAGAACCCCCTCTACGATTAACCCGCCCAAAATCGTTGCCGTTAACCGAAACCGAATCCTCGAAACGTTAACCGGTCATGCTTTAGACGCAGTTAAATCAGCTCTGATACCAACTATAACACCCCGCCAAAATACCATCTGACGACGTGTTAATTTCGGTCCCACAGTTAACAGTTACGCCCTCTATATGAGACGTTTAAAGCAATCGCATTTAATTTTATTTAAAATAATAACTTTCAAAAACAAAAGTCAAAAATCTCAAAATAGAAACACTGTTGTGATCGTAACCACAAGCCAACAGTATTTAAACAGTTATAAAAGTTTTAAATGCGAAAGTAAATAATGTTTTTTAAAATCAAATGCTGACTCCATGGCCAGTCATGCAGCAAACACAGCGGAAGCATACCTCTTAAGGACCTGAGAATAACAACACGCAAAAACAGGTCAACAAATAATGTTGGTGAATCTACAGGTTTAAAGTAACGTAACAATGTCTGAAAAACAGTTATCAGAAAATAGTTTAATTTCATTGACCACAAGATTCTATCGCAAGCATAAACCGAGCACCTGAATACTAGCATTAACCCGAGTATAGAAACCACTACAACCGACCTTACCTCGTAAAATGTTATACATTGTTCAGATGTATTAAATGTTCAAAGTAAATGCACCACTGCTTTTATAGTGGGTGAGGTTGTCAACCTAACGGATCCGTCCATCTAAATTGTGCCTACCAAATGGTATTAAAAGTATTCAAGCTAGAGGCTTTTTGAACAAACTCAATATGCATATGTGTAGTACTCATGTCAATATAAAGCATTTGAAAATGTAAATATAACAGCGTGTATTCTCATCCCTGAAAACATGTAAAAAGCGGGACTGTAGACTCACCTTTGAATAAGCTCGGAATGAAAGAGAAATGACTTGTACGGTTTAGACCCGAGTAATGTAACCTAAGTATACGTATGTAGGTTGGTCAATATATATATCTTATATAAGTGTGGTTTCATAGTGTACGTTGTCTTATTGCTCGACTCGACACGATTTAAAGTAAAAGTCAACTATATCATGCAAGTCAAACAAAGTCAAGCGAAGTCAAACCGAAAGTCAAACTTGGTCAATGTGGTCAACTAAAGTCAACATTAGTAGGTTCATGTCAAATATTGGTCAACATGTCAAAACTAAGTCATACAATACGTTTTAGGTCATGAATAATCATTTTCACAATTTCAGTTTATCGTCATGCACCAAATTTACGAACACGTAGCACACTTAGCACAATATCTCAGAGTAGAAAATTCAAGTAAATATGAAAAACTCCAGATCATAATTAGACTCAAAATCGATTCCAAAAAGTCCAGCCAGGGACTCATACGACAATTAAAAGTCAGGAATCAGAAGGAATACATTTGGGGTTTGCCCAGTCAGTTTCTGTCCGCGCACTGATTTCATTTCGGCTATAACCGGAGTTAGAAACATGCAATTGACACAAGACCAGTGGCCATAGTTCAAGGACAAATCAAATTAACACATATCAATAATCTAGCCACTTTTGTTTAGCCAATTTGTACAGTTTATTCGTGCAAGTTGATCATTCAGTTTTCAGTTCAAATCAGAATTCACATAAAGTATGGCTCTATTGTGCCCAATGCATAAGGTTTCAGAGATTGATATAAACTAACAATAAGTCACATATCATGTTAAGTTTCATTTTCCAGAAGCATACATGCTCAATCAATATACAAAATTCACAAAGTACAAAACCGTGTTCAATTTACAGATTCAATTCCCATTTCGTTAGTCACATTCGCATACGATTATCCGAAGATCTAGATACAATTGGCCTATGATATCTACATGAAAGATGAATTACTTTTTGTCTAATTTTCAAATATTCAAAGCTTCAATCACAGAAGTTAACACATTTTATCATACAAGGTTATTTTCATGCAAGTGCTGTATAAAACTTCATTTACAATAATTCTAGCATATCTCGGGCTATACATAAGCAAACGACATGATATCCTAGTCTAACTTGAGTGTTTTTAAATTTTCTTTCTAGTGGTATAATTCTCATATGCCAATTCATTTTCTATCGATACCATATTTCTGATCAAGCAACAATAACACAACGATAATTCAAATCGACATAACTTAATCATACGGAAACGAAATCAAGCGAATCCAAAGCCTAAACTCAATAGTTTTTTCGCAAGGAATCTGATTATAACATAATAATTAACATTTGAAAAACTTAATTTTTCTGATCAAACAAATACAAATTCGTTTTTAAACCCTGGCGCATCAAACAATCAAATTAACGATTACAATTAACACGTACGCGTATAGACTTGAGCAATTGACAACATAACTATGAAACTTTATAAAAATCAGATTTTTAAGAATTAGGGTTCATGCAATTATACTTTTGATCACAAAATTAACGACACACGCGCGTAGAGGAGATCGAGAATTGTAACTTTCGTGTTCAAGGTTTTATCAAAAGATCAAAAATTGATGGTGGTAGTAGGGTGATGGTGGTCGACAGTTTTGGGGAGAGGGAGAGAAGAAAACTGCGTTATATTTTTATTAATGCTATTTAGGTTAAACACAAGCCTTAAATACCTAGCCCTAATTATCCCAATTTGCATATAAGTCCCTCAAGTTGTCAAAAATCAAAATATAAGGGGGTGAGGGGGAGGGGTCGGCCGAATGGGGCTCACCATGGGTTCCCGGGTTCTCGTTTTGCAATTCCGTGTATTCGTGGTCCGTTTTAAGAGTCGTTTTGTCGTACCGAAGGCCCGGAACGCTAATCCGATCGTTAAACTCAACCAATCGCTTAATTTATTAAAAACCCAATAAATTAAATATTTTAAAAAGTTAATAATTAATTAAATTAATTATTAAAATAAACCCGAGCGTTTCGTTGCTCAAAAAGCTATCATCAAAATCGTATCGTTTTTTATCGTATTTCATTATCCGAAATATTTATTTGAATTAATATCAACCCATATCAATTATTGAAACCCTCTAAAGGTCAAGTACACATTTAATACACGTAAACACATAAAAGTTAAATAATCGCCGTTAAATAAACTAACGGAAGGTTAACGAAAGTAACGGAAAAATCAGGGTTGTTACATTGATAGATGAAAAGAAGGATGAACTTCTGGAGAAGGCACACGGCATGATTATTCTAAATCTTGCCGATTGTGTGCTTAGAGAAGTTGCGGCAGAAACCATACCGGCTGGACTTTGGAAACAGCTAGAATCTCTATATATGACTAAGAGTCTCACGAACCGGTTGTATATGAAACAACGGTTGTATACTCTTCGAATGAAAGAAGGTTCACTAAATGATCACATCAATGAGTTCAATAAAATAATTTTGGACTTGAATAATATTGGTGTGAAAATTGATGATGAAGATCAATCATTAATTTTCTTATGTTCCTTGCCAAAATCATACGAGAATTTGGTTACAACTCTACTATATAGTAAAGATACTATTTCCATGGAGGATGTCAAATCTATCTTGAACTCTGTTGAGTTAAGGAAGAAATCCTCGGCGGATTATGTGGAAGAAAGTGCAAATGGTTTGGTGGTGAGAGGAAGAAGTAATGATAGAGCATCAAGTAGTAACAACAAAGGTCGTTCTAGATCGAAACCAAGATCTAGAAAGATCAAGTGTTATAATTGTCACAAGGAAGGTCACATGCGTAGAGACTGTCCAGACTTAAAAGGAAAAAGAGAGACTTGGAATGCAGCGGGAGCCGATAAAGTTGTCGCGGTTGCAGAAAATGATTCTGATGGTGCAAATGTTCTTAGTGTTACCGATGGCCACTCAAGTAATGAGTGGATTCTTGACTAAGGTTGTTCTTATCATATGTGTCCTATTAGGGACTGGTTTACTACCTATCAACAAATAGATGGTGGTAAAGTCCTTATGGGAAATGATGTAGCTTGTTGGCATAGGAACGATACAAATTAAGATGTATGATGGCACGGTGAGTGTAGTGACCCGAACTTTTCCATGTTTATATATATTAATTGAGATTGATATTTACATGATTAAATGTTTCCAACATGTTAAGCAATTAAACTTGTTAAGACTTGATTAATTGAAATATGTTTCATATAGACAATTGACCACCCAAGTTGACCGGTGATTCACGAACGTTAAAACTTGTAAAAACTATATGATGACATATATATGGATATATATATATAGTTAACATGATACTATGATAAGTAAACATATCATTAAGTATATTAACAATGAACTACATATGTAAAAACAAGACTACTAACTTAATGATTTTTAAACGAGACATATATGTAACGATTATCGTTGTAAAGACATTTAATGTATATATATCATATTAAGAGATATTCATACATGATAATATCATGATAATATAATAATTTAAAATCTCATTTGATATTATAAACATTGGGTTAACAACATTTAACAAGATCGTTAACCTAAAGGTTTCAAAACAACACTTACATGTAACGACTAACGATGACTTAACGACTCAGTTAAAATGTATATACATGTAGTGTTTTAATATGTATTTATACACTTTTGAAAGACTTCAATACACTTATCAAAATACTTCTACTTAACAAAAGTGCTTACAATTACATCCTCGTTCAGTTTCATCAACAATTCTACTCGTATGCACCCGTATTCGTACTCGTACAATACACAGCTTTTAAATGTATGTACTATTGGTATATACACTCCAATGATCAGCTCTTAGCAGCCCATGTGAGTCACCTAACACATGTGGGAACCATCATTTGGCAACTAGCATGAAATATCTCATAAAATTACAAAAATATGAGTAATCATTCATGACTTATTTACATGAAAACAAAATTACATATCCTTTATATCTAATCCATACACCAACGACCAAAAACACCTACAAACACTTTCATTCTTCAATTTTCTTCATCTAATTGATCTCTCTCAAGTTCTATCTTCAAGTTCTAAGTGTTCTTCATAAATTCTACAAGTTCTAGTTACATAAAATCAAGAATACTTTCAAGTTTGCTAGCTCACTTCCAGTCTTGTAAGGTGATCATCCAACCTCAAGAAATCTTTGTTTCTTACAGTAGGTTATCATTCTAATACAAGGTAATAATCATATTCAAACTTTAGTTCAATTTCTATAACTATAACAATCTTATTTCAAGTGATGATCTTACTTGAACTTGTTTTCGTGTCATGATTCTGCTTCAAGAACTTCGAGCCATCCAAGGATCCGTTGAAGCTAGATCCATTTTTCTCTTTTCCAGTAGGTTTATCCAAGGAACTTAAGGTAGTAATGATGTTCATAACATCATTCGATTCATACATATAAAGGTATCTTATTCGAAGGTTTAAACTTGTAATCACTAGAACATAGTTTAGTTAATTCTAAACTTGTTCGCAAACAAAAGTTAATCCTTCTAACTTGACTTTTAAAATCAACTAAACACATGTTCTATATCTATATGATATGCTAACTTAATGATTTAAAACCCGGAAACACGAAAAACACCGTAAAACCGGATTTACGCCGTCGTAGTAACACCGCGGGCTGTTTTGGGTTAGTTAATTAAAAACTATGATAAACTTTGATTTAAAAGTTGTTATTCTGAGAAAATGATTTTTATTGTGAACATGAAACTATATCCAAAAATTATGGTTAAACTCAAAGTGAAAGTATGTTTTCTAAAATGGTCATCTAGACGTCGTTCTTTCGACTGAAATGACTACCTTTACAAAAACGACTTGTAACTTATTTTTCCGACTATAAACCTATACTTTTTCTGTTTTTATTCATAAAATAGAGTTCAATATGAAACCATAGCAATTTGATTCACTCAAAACGGATTTACAATGAAGAAGTTATGGGTAAAACAAGATTGGATAATTTTTCTCATTTTAGCTACGTGAAAATTGGTAACAAATCTATTCCAACCATAACTTAATCAACTTGTATTGTATATTATGTAATCTTGAGATACCATAGACACGTATACAATGTTTCGACCTATCATGTCGACACATCTATATATATTTCGGAACAACCATAGACACTCTATATGTGAATGTTGGAGTTAGCTATACAGGGTTGAGGTTGATTCCAAAATATATATAGTTTGAGTTGTGATCAATACTGAGATACGTATACACTGGGTCGTGGATTGATTCAAGATAATATTTATCGATTTATTTCTGTACATCTAACTGTGGACAACTAGTTGTAGGTTACTAACGAGGACAGCTGACTTAATAAACTTAAAACATCAAAATATATTAAAAGTGTTGTAAATATATTTTGAACATACTTTGATATATATGTATATTATGTTATAGGTTCGTGAATCAACCAGTGGCCAAGTCTTACTTCCCGACGAAGTAAAAATCTGTGAAAGTGAGTTATAGTCCCACTTTTAAAATCTAATATTTTTGGGATGAGAATACATGCAAGTTTTATAAATGATTTACAAAATAGACACAAGTACGTGAAACTACATTCTATGGTTGAATTATCGAAATCGAATATGCCCCTTTTTATTAAGTCTGGTAATCTAAGAATTAGGGAACAGACACCCTAATTGACGCGAATCCTAAAGATAGATCTATTGGACCTAACAAACCCCATCCAAAGTACCGGATGCTTTAGTACTTCAAAAATTATATCATATCCGAAGGGTGTCCCGGAATGATGGGGATATTCTTATATATGCATCTTGTTAATGTCGGTTACCAGGTGTTCACCATATGAATGATTTTTATCTCTATGTATGGGATGTGTATTGAAATATGAAATCTTGTGGTCTATTATTATGATTTGATATATATAGGTTAAACCTATAACTCACCAACATTTTTGTTGACGTTTTAAGCATGTTTATTCTCAGGTGATTATTAAGAGCTTTCACTGTCGCATACTTAATGTAACATCCCGCCTCTTTCCGTTACTTTTCCGTTTAACTATTTAAATCCCGTTATATGTTTATAACATCTCCCGTTAATACGCGTTTTAAAAATATCTCGTTTAGGTAATTCACGCACCCGCAACCGAACTTGAGGGACTAGTTTCGCCATAGTGCCAAAGAGGTGACTAGCATTTGACTAGTCAACCCCTTCCTCCCACCTTTTTCATTTCATTTCTCTTTTTCTTTACTACTTTCCAATTTTCTCTCAAACTCCATATCAAAGAATCATCATCTAAATCCAAGCTAGCGGGTGTCTTGCAAAACAAATTACATATTTGAAATCCTTGCAACTTCCCCTTCGATTCCATACCGACTTCATCAAGTTTGGGTAACTTTCTAAAATCACTAGATTTTTGTGTTCTTGATATTTTGAACTTATAAAGTTGTTAATTAGTGTCTATGGCTCAAGTCTAACATGAATATATGATTTATATGCTCGATTTCGTTATTTGAAGTAACTAGCTTGAGTATGAACTTTGGTGTGTTTGATTTGGTGATTTGGTTGTTTTAATGTTGTTAAATGTTATAAATGCATGCATTAAATGTATTCCTAGTATCACTAGCTTCAATTTGATGTATAGGTTGCGTGAGAAAACTCCATAAACTTGATTAGTGATTTTGGTGAAATTAGGTTAGGGTTTGATAAGCTTGAAATGAATATTTGATGCATTGAATGCCATGAATTATTATTAGTAAGTAGTTAGTTGTATTGTATGCTCGATTACCTACAAAACGGCATGTTGTATGTATGTATTAAATGCCCAAATCATAAATGTGCACTTATCAAATTTGAGTATTGAATGTGTGCATTAATTGATCATTTACTTTGGAAAGTCGATTGTTACAAATAACGTTTTTGGTTGGTGAAATGTATTGAGTTGTGTTCTTTGTCAAATTACATTTCTAACGATATAAGATACGAGTTCTAAGCATTAGCGGTTTGCGAGTTATGCTTGAAAGTGTTTGGAATTGAGACTTGGAAATTTGAGACTGACCAGGTACCAGCTCCCGTGTATTGTCGCGGCGCGACAATCCTGGGTCGCGGCGCGGCCTAAGTCGTGGTCAGGTTCTGACCTCATTGGTCAAATTATGAAAAATGTTTGGCACCCTATGGACCTCCGATTCACATGAGACTTGTTCTAACAAGTTTATATATGAATAAAAACCTCAGAAAAATAGTTTGCGACCCGACCCGAACGTGTTGACTTTTTCGCTGACTTTGACCGACCAAAGTTTGATTTTTTGTCAAACTTAACCAAATGATTATGCAACTTTCCTAACTTGTTTCTGTACTTGTATCTTGCATGAAACTTGACAATTTGATTCACATGCTACATAATCGAGTCGTAACGAGCCATAGGACTAATTAAACAACTTTGACCTATCGTGTTTACCGTTATTGATACGACCTATTGGTTTAGGTCAAGACTAGCACTATCCTTCGCACACGTTACTTTGTGAAGTACTTTTCATACGTGCACTCAAGGTGAGATCATAGTCCCATCCTTCAAACAACTTTTATGCTTTAAACTATGGGATGAGAAACATATACGTATCATACTTTTACACTTTAAACACAAGTACGAAAACGAACATTCCACGTACGGGTTTGAACAAAAAGCCTCAATTCAATTATCATTAGTTACACTTGCAGGGTGTAAACGTGAACTTATATTATGTGATCACATGGGCTTGATGAGCCTCATTCGGACGGTTCGCTACCGTTAGCGGATGAAATATAAATTCGGGTCTAGTGTATGTTCTAACACTACGCAAAGGGTGCAAAACAGTTAAGTTTGATAATTGGGTGCCCGCGAAACAAATAACAACTTTGGAATGCAAATGATTTAGATAATCATATTATATTAAATCTTGTGGTTCAAATGCAACGTTTACTAAAACACCTATGATTTCACCAACGTTTTCGTTGACAGTTTTCTATATGTTTTCTCAGGTCCTTGAAAGCTACTTGATACATGCTTCCGCACTCTTTTTGATACTTGCTTGGATGTCGAGTATACATGCATAGATGGAGCATCTTTTGACTACTTTAAATTGTGTCGCATAGGTTTCATTCGTACGTTAAACATTGTAATGTAACTAGTCTTTCGAACTACATTTGTAAACTTGAAACATCCTTTGTCTTATAAAATAAATGCGACATATTTTGGTCAAAAGTCATAATAAAGACTTATGACCACGCAACGGGACCGAAGTAGTCGGCGCCGTCAAACATGATTTGGTCGGGTCGCTACAGATGGTATCAGAGCGTTGGTTGTAGGGATTTAGAGTTCATTGGTGTCAACCCCGAGTCATAGGGTACATTAGTGAGTCTAGACTACAACCGGCATATAGACTTGAAGTAGGAATTACTTGACTACTTGTGCATTATACTCGAACTCGTCTATCATATCTAATTTTTATTCAATCTTAATCTCACGTTACTTGATTCAATTAACGCGCCACCTTGACTATATGAATTAGTGTCGAATGCACATATGAATTAAGGTAATATAATTTCCGGGATTATATTACGGTGACTCATATGAACATTCCGAAATTATGACATAAAGAATTTAAGGCGAGTCAAGGAAAATTTTCTCTCTATCTTTATTCCATATCACGGTTAGTATTATTTAGAATACTAACCAACGGTATTCTTTTGTTTTGAAGGAACAATGCCTCCTCGTCATGCACCACGCCGTGAAACACCCGAACAAGCTCTACAACGCATGATAGCCACCGCCGTAGATGCGGCCATGGCCGGTCACTCATCCAACAACAATAACAATAATAATAACAACAACCAAAACAACAACCACAACAAAAATCAAGGGGCCGGTAACTCAAGCGAAGGGTGCTCCTACAAAGCCTTCATGGGGTGCAAACCTCACACTTTTGATGGAACCGGGGGACCGGTTGTGCTCACTCGATGGTTCGAACAAACGGAAGCCGTTTTTAGCATAAGCGGTTGTCGGGACCAAGATAAAGTCAAATATTCCACCCACACCTTTTCCGGTATCGCCCTCACGTAGTGGAACACGTATGTACAATCGGTGGGTACCGATGAAGCTCACGCCCTCTCTTGGGCCGATTTGAGAGAGAGGATGATCGTCGAATTTTTCCCTCGTGAAGAAACCCGAAAGCTCGAACAAGAGCTAAGAACTTTAAAGGCGGTCGAAAACAATCTCAAGGCCTACAATCAACGATACGCCGAGCTATCCTTGATGTGTCCCAACCTCGTGAACCCCGATCTCAAAGGGTTGAACTCTATATGGATGGTCTTCCAAAGAGCATCAAACAAGGAGTGATGTCATCCAAACCCGCTAACCTACAACAAGCTTTGAACATGGCCCGCCAATTGATCGAAACGGTTGACGAAATCGTAGTTCCGGCACCTGAGGCCGAGGATAAATCGGGCGGCAACAAAAGAAAATGGGAAGCCCCCCAATCAAGCAACAACTACAACAACAACTTCACCAAAAAGCCTTTCACCTCCGACGCCAAGAAAAGTTATGGTGGAAATAAACCCTTTTGCAACAAATGCCACAAACACCACTATGGTGAATGTAGTAATCTATTTTGCCATCGGTGCCAAAGGGGTGGTCATGTGGCCAACGATTGTAGAAGTGCCGCCCCCGTCGCTCAAAAGGTGCCCAATGCACCAAAACCGGGTACTTGTTATGAATGTGGCCAAACGGGTCATTTTAGAAATGCGTGTCCGAAGAAGAAAACCAACACCAACACGTGCGGACGAGCTTTCAACATCAACACCGAGGAAGCCCGAGATGACAATGAATTAGTCACGGGTACGTTTCTCCTCAACAACACTTATGTTACTTGTTTATTCGATTCGGGTGCCGATAAGAGTTTTGTATCCAAGACTTTGACTCATTCTTTTAATACTCCACCACTTCCACTAGATACCACTTATACCATTGAAGTGGCCAACGGAAAACTATTGAGTGCCGACACATATTACCGGGGGTGTACGTTAAACATTTTGGGTAATGAGTTTGAAATTGACTTGATACCCATGAAACTAGGAAGTTTCGATGTAATAATCGGTATGAATTGGCTAGCCAAAACGAAATCTCACATCCTTTGTGATCTTAACGCAATTCGAATTCCTATTGAGAATGGTGAACCTTTGATCGTCTATGGCGATAAGAGTTGCACCGGACTCAACCTCGTTTCATGCATTAAAGTTAGAAAACTACTCTGTAAGGGTTGTTTTGCGATCCTTGCTCACATTAAGAAAGTCGAGTCTGATGAGAAGCACATCGATGATGTGCCAATTGTTAGTGACTATTCCGATGTATTTCCTGACGAATTGCCGGGTCTTCCACCTCATCGACCGGTTGAATTCCAAATCGATCTTATTCCGGGAGCCGCACCCGTAGCACGTGCACCATATAGACTCGCTCCATCCGAAATGCAAGAATTGCAAAGTCAAATCCAAGAACTACTTGATCGTGGTTTTATCCAACCTAGCCATTTACCTTGGGGCGCTCCGATTTTGTTTGTTAAAAAGAAAGACGGATCCCTACGAATGTGCATTGATTATCGTGAACTAAACAAATTGACGGTTAAGAACCGATATCCTCTTCCTCACATCGATGACCTCTTTGATCAACTACAAGGGTCTTGTGTATATTCAAAAATCGATCTCCGCTCGGGTTATCATCAACTAAAGGTTAAAGGGGAAGATATCTCCAAAACCGCTTTCCGAACTCGTTATGGTAGTTATGAATTCCTTGTCATGCCATTTGGTCTCACTAACACACCGGCGGTGTTCATGGATCTTATGAACCGCGTGTGCAAACCATATCTTGACAAATTCGTTATCGTGTTCATCGATGATATTTTGGTTTATTCTAAAAGCAAAGAAGAACACGAGGAACACCTCCGACTTGTACTTGAACTTTTAAGACAAGAACGACTCTATGCCAAATTCTCCAAGTGTGAATTTTGGTTAAAGGAAGTTCAATTTCTTGGTCATGTTGTAAGTGACCAAGGTATTAAAGTCGATCCAACGAAAATCGAAGCCATTAGTAAATGGGAGACTCCTACTACTCCTACTCACATTCGTCAATTCTTGAGTCTCGCCGGATACTACCGTAGATTCATCAAGGATTTCTCTTTGGTTGCTCGTCCTCTAACCGCTTTAACTCACAAGGGAAAGAAATTCAACTGGGCGATCGAACAAGAATCCGCATTTCAAATCTTGAAAACAAAGCTAACCACCGCTCCTATCTTGTCACTTCCCGAAGGCAATGACGATTTTGTTGTATATTGCAATGCCTCGAAACATGGTTTTGGGTGTGTGTTGATGCAATGAACGAAAGTCATTTCTTATGCTTCTCGACAACTCAAAATTCATGAACGAAACTATACGACACATGATCTCGAACTCGGAGCCGTTGTCTTTGCACTTAAAATGTGGAGACACTATCTTTATGCAACCAAGAGTACTATCTTTACTGATCACAAAAGTCTCCAACACATCTTCGATCAAAAGCAACTAAACATGAGACAACGAAGGTGGATTGAAACCTTAAACGATTACGATTGTGAACTTCGTTACTATCCCGGGAAGGCAAACGTAGTAGCCGATGCCTTAAGTCGAAAAGAAAGAGCGGTGCCTCTTCGTGTCCGAGCCTTAAACATTACCATCCACACCAACCTTAATAGCCAAATTCGGGTAGCCCAAGATGAGGCTCTCAAGGATGAAAACGTTTCACACGAGCTCTTGAACATTCTCGTCTCTCGATTCGAAACTAAGGAAACCGGACTCCGATATTTCGCCGGAAGGATTTGGGTGCCTAGTTATGGGAACCTACGAAGTCTCATTTTAGATGAAGCCCATAAGTCACGATACTCGATCCACCCCGGTGCCAATAAGATGTACCACGACCTTAAACAACAATATTGGTGGCCGAACATCAAAAGGGACGTAGCTACTTATGTTTCCAAGTATTTGACATGTTCCAAAGTCAAAGCCGAACACCAAAGACCGTCCGGACTACTTCAACAACCCGAGATCCAGCAATAGAAGTGGGAAAGGATAACGATGGATTTTATCACCAAACTACCAAAAACGACGGGCGGTTATGATACCATTTGGGTTATTGTTGACCGTCTCACCAAATCCGCACACTTTCTTGCCATGAAGGAGACCGACAAAATGGAGAAACTTGCGCAACTTTACATTAAAGAAATCATAGCCCGACACGGTGTACCTTTATCGATTATCTCCGACCGAGATGGCCGTTTTGTTTCTAGATTTTGGCGTACCTTGCAAGAAGCGTTGGGAACGCGTTTAGACATGAGCACCGCATATCATCCTCAAACCGATGGACAAAGCGAACGCACAATTCAAACCTTGGAGGACATGTTACGAGCTTGCGTGGTTGATTTTGGAAAAGCTTGGGACAAGCACTTACCTCTCGCCGAGTTCTCTTACAACAATAGTTATCACGTGAGTATTAAAGTCGCACCTTTTGAAGCGTTATATGGCCGAAAATGTCGTTCACCTCTTTGTTGGGACGAGGTAGGCGACGTGCAAATCACCGGACCTGAACTCATTCACGAAACCACCGAGAAGATCGTTCAAATCCGAGATAGGCTTCGGACGGCCCAGAGTCGTCAAAAGTGCTGATGTGTGCAGCGGGGTGTACTAAATAGTATTAATTTTTACTACAAAATGCGACGAAATATTACACAAGTTTTATTTATTTATTTATCGAGTGGATATACCTAAACCTTGCTACAACACTTATAGGCAGTGTACCTAATCGTAGAGTAGTGTAGTTTTTAGTAAGTCCGGTTCGTTCCACAGGGAGCTGGTGAAGTTAACGCTATATTATTAAGTTTATTTGTAAAAATATATATATATAAATAAGTAGTAGTATTATTATAAAATGGGGGTTTTACCGTTTAATGACCAGTTTGTCGATTTTAAGCGTAAAAATAAATGACAAAAATTAAAGTGCGTAAAATAAATTGCGATAAATAAAATGACAGAAAATAAAATGACAGAAAATAAAAGTGCGATGAAAAATACAATAAAATAATTATGCTTATTTAAACTTCCGTAATCATGATGTTTAACGTTTTGATTTTAATTAATTGTTACTCGGGTTAATTGTCCTTTGTCATGGTTTATTTGATACCTATCTGGTTTTTATCCATAATAGTCCATCGGTCATAAATATAAAGTGCGAGTGTCCTCGTCAAATTACCCTTATACCCGAAGTCAAATATTCCAACTAATTAAGGATTTAAACTGTGACGCAGTTATCACTTCTGTCAACAATTACACCAGTTATCACTGTATGTAATCTACCCCTGTTTTGATTAGATATGAATATTAATTTACCCACTTGATCAGTTTGAATAATCAATTACCCAACCCGAATAATTAATTAAATGATTATAATAGATTCCATATGAACGTCACTAAATAGGACAACCATAATCATTATTAATTATTAGGATAATTAATTTGAAGATAAGTTCGACAGACTCCAATGAGTTGTCACTCAATTAGACAATACCCCCCATCTATTAATAGTCAATAGTCCAATTTCCACAAGTGTCGGTCTTTTGCCCAAACCTTAATTATGGTACAAAATCCAATAACCCCGTCTTAATATTTAGTCAAACATCACGATTACTTCGGCTTAAATAAGCATAATAATGACTTAGCTACTAGACATTAATTTAAAAAGGAAGAACATAGCTTACAGTGGTGATTAATCGCGTAGCGTTACACGGACAGAGTTCCTACTTTAAAACCCGTAAAACATTTCTTACAATAACCCAATTATTATTAATCTTAAATTAAACTTAATATTATAAATATAAATATAAATTACATAAGAAAGAAATAAGATTGGAAAAAGGTGTGTTTTTACATTACGATTACAAAGCCTTTTATAGGCGAATTTAGAAATTGAATTTTCACTTATGACCCCTGAACTATGCTCAATTAACAACTTTTTATTATTTAATATTATTCTTATTATGAATTATTTAAATATTATATTTTATTCTTGTGCATAGTTAACTCGTAATTTTTACACCGTTGCGTCGAGCGTTGAGAGTTGACTCTGGTCCCGGTTCCGGATTTTCGAACGTCCTTGCGTACAATTTTATATTTTGTACTTTGCGTTTTGTAACTTGTACTCTTGTCATTTTTAGACGTTCCTCATCAATAATTTGAACCTTTTTGATTGTATCTTGTACTTTTGAGCTTTTTGGACCTTTGTGTCTTCAATTCGTCGTTTTCGCCTTTTGTCTTCGCACTTATTTAAAATAAACGAATATTACTTGAAAATGGAACAATTGCAACTAAAATCTTGTCTTTCTTGGGGGATTTTGCTATGAAATATATGTTCCTTTTTAGCCTTATCAATATCCCCACACTTGAGCGTTGCTTGCCCTCAAGCAATACAGTCTTGAAATAATATAATACAAATCACACGAATCACATCTTTATTCTTCACACTTTGTACATCAGTGATTTTGATAGAGCGGTATAAACAATGATAGTAACGATATGGTTTACAGTCCCACATGACTATAAAAATTTAGATCCATTAAGGAAATTGGATCTTTATGAAAATATTTGATCTTTTGAAAATTCATTCTAGCTTTTACCCTAGATAAGTTTTCTGATTTGATCCATCATCGGTGTTGCAAAATATATTTGTGGATCAATATTTTGGCTAAAACTTTTAGGTTCGTGTAATCCACTGCTATCCCGGTATCGGAAAGCACACATCCAGTTTACTTGTTCCGTATATTACCTTTCGGTAAACTACCGTCCGGTTGTAAAGGAAAGCGATGAACAAGAAACTGTTAAGGCAATGTCCCGTGACATGCAGATGATTATGGTCTTATTAACGTGTCGGATGCTAGAACTATCCTTGGTAGGAGCGATAGTAAAGATCATCCTATAATTTTTCGGTCTGGCACAAGGTCCTGTCTCCGACCATGCTATGCAACCACCGTTCTTACGGTTGACACCCGATTTGGTTCAGGTGACCTAATGAATTCCAGGTGAATTTCTTAGGATTTTACGTTCAATGGTAATGAACGCATTGAAAATGGTTTTTCAGAAAACAAATCGGTTTGTATTTTTGATCAAAATATTTTCTCGTTCATGCTCGAGTTTAGATATCATCGAATTCCATGAGTTTGAATTCTCAATCTTTAAGGTCAATCTCTAGGATTGAGTATTATCAGTCTTAAAAGCTGATTTTTAATCTTTAAGGAGATTATCCTTTTCTGGGGATCTGATTCATTAGTCTTATCAAGCTAATTTGCACGGTGCCTCCCCATTGTACGAGATAAATCCTTCTCATGGTTAGGATAAATCTGACCACTTGGCGACCCTGTTTGATGCTGAGGTCCGTGGATTTCCTGCTGATTTTAGTGATGACTTTTCTAGATTTTTCGTCAACCTACAGCTGGTCTGGACGACAACTTCATGACCTAAATCAAGAAGCGCGTGTCTTTTTCGGAAGACTTTACTTCCTTTTAATGATGGAATTGATTCATCGTGTAGATCCATCTTTCTTTCAAATGTATTACAGTAAACCGGGTAAAACTGATTAGTATCGTCCAAAGCAAAAGTACCTGCAATAATCTTGTACAAAAATATGTGATATATGTTTTAAATTGAATAACTTGGTACATTCTTCCCACACTTAGTTTCTTTCTTTGCCTTTTTATTTTCTTCTATTTCATTTTAAATGAATTCAAGCGTTTTAGGGTGTTTCTCAATTTATGTCCTTTTCGAGGTAACGATAATTTCGGTATTATCACCTAGTTTTCATCGTTCATAAATATGTATAAACATGATTTTGAGTTCATTTAATTGAAAATTTTTCAAATTTTCACAAAATTTGGCAAATAAACTAAGTGTAAACCCGAGAGAATTTATAACCCTTCCCCACACTTGAGATCATGCAATGCCCTCATTTGCATGAAATCAGACTATAATTATAAATTCATGAGGTTAATTAGTGTAGAAAAGTGATTAAAAATACCCAGTTTGTAAGCATATTATTTTACATCACATTTGATATTTTGCGCCTTGTCATCAAAATTAGTAGCTTTTTGTTGAACTTAATGACAGTCTTTGAAAGTGCGCTGTTTTACCCTGTTGTGTACATAACATAAAATACAAACATATATACATATTTTTGAAGTTTGGTATATAACCCCTACGTTCAAAAATTAATATAATATTTTTTTTTTTTTGCATACTTTAGATCAATAAAATTAAATGATAACAAAATTTGTCGCCCCGCCCTCGGGTAAAGCAATTTCGGCTCAACGACCTAGTCTTTAACTCACGACGAATTTTAGAAATCATTTTTTAAACTTAATGAATTAAAGTAAATTTTGTTTTTAAAAACACACAAAACTTAAATTTAAAAAGCATATTAATTTCATATAAAACCTACAAAGCAAAAATTCAGAATGGAGGGAGAAAACTAGTTCTTTAGTGTCTGCTAGCGGAAAAGACCAATCGGATTCCATTCTCGGAACTACACGAGAACAGAACAACTAATTCTAAATAACATTTTCTTTTAGAACATTTGAATCTCCCCACACTTAGGTAGCTGTGGTGTCGTAATTGTGATTAACTTCATCTTCAATTTCTCTTGGTCCATAATCAACTTGCATATCTGTGACTTTTTCTTTAAGCCATTGACTAGCTTCTCCAGTAATATCCACAATTTCAACTAGTTTCGCCTTTTCTTTAGGTGACAGATTGGATACTAACCGGTTACATAACCTAAAGTTCCCCTTACTTCTAGCATCTATAACCCGTTTATAAAGTTTCTTCATTGAACTGTTAATAACGGGATCATTTAATTTCGTATCAACAACGGGGTTATTTGTTATTGGGTCGTCATTAGGTGTTACTTCATTTTCCCCACACTTAGGTGTTTTATTATTGTTAAGCACTACCGTTGGAGTTGGTAAAACAACATGGTTATTACCAATTGTTTTTATTGGTTCAACGGTTTTGGTTGGTGGAGATTTAGACTTTCGAATCATAAAGGTGATCGATTTGTCACCACTCTTAAGTGTCATTCTACCGTTTCCTACATCAAAGAACGCTCTGGTGGATGCTAAGAATGGTCGACCTAAAATTAGAGGAATGTTTGGGTCTTCTTCTATGTCTATGACAATGAATTCGACTAGAAACGTTAAATTGCCTACTTGAATGGGTAGGTTGTCAGCAATTCCAACTGGGTGTTTAATAGTTTGATCAAAGAGTCGAACACTCATATCCGTTGGAGTTAACTTACCTACACCTAATCTCTTATATAAGGAAAGAGGCATAACACTTACACTTGCACCTAAATCTGCTAGTGCATCATACATGACACAATCACTAAGTAGACAAGGAACAATAAATTCACCCGGATCACCTATCCTAGGAGGAGGTTTTGGTGGAACTGTCTTCACCGGGTTTACTTCTACGGCTTTTGTTTCTTGTACTTTCTTATTCTTTTTCTTCTTCTTCTTTCCAGAGGTATCACAATCTTTATTACCTATCACTTGCTCATACTCAACTCCTTTTCTTGGAAACGGGATGGGTAGTTTGTATGGTGCCACCACTGGCTTTACATACTCGGGTGGTGGTGGTGTAACTTCTTCATTGTTACTCTCATCTAAAACCTTCCCATCTTCTGATGCTGGTTTTTCAGAATTTGTTGAAACCATATTAACATTTTCATTCCGAGAATTTACTTCAGTATTACTCGGTAGCTTTCCTTGTTTCCTTTCACTCATCAATCTAACAAGAGTACCTACTTGTTTTTCTAGATTCAAAATGGAAGCTTGTTGAGTTCTAAATGACTGCTCAAACCTCTCATTCGTTTGGGTTTGAGTTTCAATAAATTGTGTTTGAGATTCAACTAGCTTAAATACCACTTCTTCCAGATTTGACTTCTTCTCGTCGGTTTGTTGTGGTGGTTTATACAAGCCAGGTCTTTGTTGATTGAAAGTGTTGTTTTGAGTTGGTTGGTTATTCGGACCTTGTTGGTTATACGAGTTATTGTCGGGTCCTTTTGGATTGTAAAGAATGTTTTGATTTCGATTGAAGTTTGGCCTTGGCGGTTGATAATTATTCTGATAACTATTTTCCAGCCTTTGGTTCATGTAGACAACATTCTCACGTTGTTCCATCGTTTGTTCAATGTGACAGTCTTTCATTAAGTGTGGTCCACCGCATTGCTCACAACTGATTCGTATTGCGTGAATATCTTTATTCATCTTTTCCATTCGTCTTTCGAAAGCATCTATTTTTGCGGAAACGGAATCAAAGTCATGGCTAGAATCGGCTCTAGCCTCTTTAGATGAACGAAAAATATCTTTTTCTTGATGCCACTCATGAGAGTGGGAGGCTGTGTTATCAATAATTTTGTAAGCTTCAGTTGCGGTTTTCTTCATAATGGAACCACCAGCTGTTATGTCGATGTCTTTTCGTGTAGCAACGTTGACACCTTGGTAGAATATTTGTACTATTTGATAAGTGTCTAAACCGTGTTGAGGACATCCTCTCAACAACTTTCCAAATCTTGTCCACGCCTCATATAGAGTTTCATTTGGCTTTTGCGCGAACGTAACAATTTCTCCTTGAAGTCTCACGGCTTTGGATGCCGGAAAGAATTGTTTAAGAAATTTTTCAACTAAAACATCCCATGTGTCAATCGCCCCTTCAGGTAACGATTCTAACCAATCTTTGGCTTCTCCCTTTAAAGTCCAGGGAAACAACATGAGATAGATCTGCTCATCTTCCACTTCTCGGATTTTGAATAGTGTACAAATTCTTTTAAACGTACGAAGGTGTTCGTTAGGATCTTCATTCGGTGCACCACTGAATTGGCATTGGTTAGTTACCATGTGTAGAATTTGTCCTTTGATTTCATAATCTGGCGCATTAACTTCTGGCTTAATAATGGCGTGACCTTGGCCCGTGCGTGTGGCTCTCATTCGATCTTCCATACTTAGAGGTTCCGTTACTTCCATAATTGAATTTGTTGAATACGAATCACTAGAGGATTCTGATTTAATGGTTTGTGGCTCAGGAGGAATAATTAGTGGTTCAGGATCTTGGAATTGTCCTTGAATATGCTCCGGGTTCTTAATTGTGAAGTCGGGTTCAAAAGATCGGAAATTTGAGTTGGAGTTCTTGTTCGACTAGATGACGATTCTAAAGAAAAATCAACGGCGACAATATTTGCTAGATGTCTTGATCGAGTTACAGGTGGTGAATGTATGAAAGGTGGTGAACGTTTTGCTCGGTGCATTCACAGAATATCCTATTAGTTATAAAAATAAGAAAAACTTATATAAGTTGTCCAATCAATAGACTTTTCTGATTTTGCCCACGTTTCGAATAGCCAAAAGATGCAGCAGAGGGGTATGATTCGTTTGGTCTCAATATAATTGAGTACTGTTTGGCTCCAATAACCCGGTCCACGTACAAATCCAACTATTACTACGAACCAGAAAATTTTGATGTCTATCAATTTAACCACTTAAAATAAATTTTCGTAATTTTAAGAAATTTAGAGAAGAAGTAGAAAAAAATCTAAGTCCTAAAAACTAGAATGGCGAGAAATAAGAAAGAAAAAGATTGCGCGTCGAAAAAGGTCGAAAAATAAAAAGGTCGAAAAATAGGCGTCGAAAAATAAAAATAAGAAAGTAGTGCGAAATACGACGTCGTAAAATTCTAAAGCACCTAAAACTTAATCTAAGGAATAAGCACTTAAGGGATTTTACGGCAAAGCCTAAAAATTCTAGAAGTAAAAATAACTATGGCAAAACTAAACTTAATACTAAAAGTTGCGACTATAGTCTAAAAATCTAAAGGTAATAAAACTAAAAAAAAACAATTTTTTTTTATAGACAAAATCTTAAAAAATATATATATTTTTTTTTAATAATTTTTTTTTTTTTTTTTTTACGTTTTTTTTTTTTTTTTTACGTTTTTGTTTTTTTTTACGTTTTTGTTTTTTTTTAAGTTTTTTTTTTTTTTTTTACGTTTTTTTTTTTAAAACGAATTTTTTTTCTAAAAAAAAAACGTTTTTTTTTTTTTACAAATTTTTTTTTTTTTTTTAAAAATGATTTTTTTTTACAAATTAATACTTTTTTTTATAATTATTATTTTTTTTTTCAAAACTTTTTTTTTAATTCATTTACTATTCATGAATAGTAAATGAAAAGAAATTAATTAATTTACTATTCACATGAAAGCGACATGATGGAAATTATTAATTACAATTTACATAATATACCCCTGAAGTATTTAATAAATACGACTTTTTAAAACTTTTACGATTCAAAATATATTCTAAAATATTATTATATTATTATATTCTATTTCAATATTATTATATTATTATATTCTATTTCAATATTATTATATTATTATATTTTATTTCAATATTATTATAATTAAAAATATAGCGTTTTAGCGCTCCCCGGCAGCGGCGCCAAAAACTTGATGTGTGCAGCGGGGTGTACTAAATAGTATTAATTTTTACTACAAAATGCGACGAAATATTACACAAGTTTTATTTATTTATTTATCGAGTGGATATACCTAAACCTTGCTACAACACTTATAGGCAGTGTACCTAATCGTAGAGTAGTGTAGTTTTTAGTAAGTCCGGTTCGTTCCACAGGGAGCTGGTGAAGTTAACGCTATATTATTAAGTTTATTTGTAAAAATATATATATAAATAAGTAGTAGTATTATTATAAAATGGGGGTTTTACCGTTTAATGACCAGTTTGTCGATTTTAAGCGTAAAAATAAATGAAAAAAATTAAAGTGCGTAAAATAAATTGCGATAAATAAAATGACAGAAAATAAAATGACAGAAAATAAAAGTGCGATGAAAAATACAATAAAATAATTATGCTTATTTAAACTTACGTAATCATGATGTTTAACGTTTTGATTTTAATTAATTGTTACTCGGGTTAATTGTCCTTTGTCATGGTTTATTTGATACCTATCTGGTTTTTATCCATAATAGTCCATCGGTCATAAATATAAAGTGCGAGTGTCCTCGTCAAATTACCCTTATACCCGAAGTCAAATATTCCAACTAATTAAGGATTTAAACTGTGACGCAGTTATCACTTCTGTCAACAATTACACCAGTTATCACTGTATGTAATCTACCCCTGTTTTGATTAGATATGAATATTAATTTACCCACTTGATCAGTTTGAATAATCAATTACCCAACCCGAATAATTAATTAAATGATTATAATAGATTCCATATGAACGTCACTAAATAGGACAACCATAATCATTATTAATTATTAGGATAATTAATTTGAAGATAGGTTCGACAGACTCCAATGAGTTGTCACTCAATTAGACAATACCCCCCATCTATTAATAGTCAATAGTCCAATTTCCACAAGTGTCGGTCTTTTGCCCAAACCTTAATTATGGTACAAAATCCAATAACCCCGTCTTAATATTTAGTCAAACATCACGATTACTTCGGCTTAAATAAACATAATAATGACTTAGCTACTAGACATTAATTTAAAAAGGAAGAACATAGCTTACAGTGGTGATTAATCGCGTAGCGTTACACGGACAGAGTTCCTACTTTAAAACCCGTAAAACATTTCTTACAATAACCCAATTATTATTAATCTTAAATTAAAGTTAATATTATAAATATAAATATAAATTACATAAGAAAGAAATAAGATTGGAAAAAGGTGTGTTTTTACATTACGATTACAAAGCCTTTTATAGGCGAATTTAGAAATTGAATTTTCACTTATGACCCCTGAACTATGCTCAATTAACAACTTTTTATTATTTAATATTATTCTTATTATGAATTATTTAAATATTATATTTTATTCTTGTGCATAGTTGACTCGTAATTTTTACACCGTTGCGTCGAGCGTTGAGAGTTGACTCTGGTCCCGGTTCCGGATTTTCGAACGTCCTTGCGTACAATTTTATATTTTGTACTTTGCGTTTTGTAACTTGTACTCTTGTCATTTTTAGACGTTCCTCATCAATAATTTGAACCTTTTTGATTGTATCTTGTACTTTTGAGCTTTTTGGACCTTTGTGTCTTCAATTCGTCGTTTTCGCCTTTTATCTTCGCACTTATTTAAAATAAACGAATATTACTTGAAAATGGAACAATTGCAACTAAAATCTTGTCTTTCTTGGGGG
The DNA here is from genome assembly GCF_046630445.1 of Rutidosis leptorrhynchoides. Taxonomy (NCBI): domain Eukaryota; kingdom Viridiplantae; phylum Streptophyta; class Magnoliopsida; order Asterales; family Asteraceae; genus Rutidosis; species Rutidosis leptorrhynchoides. Next base: position 676,097,101 of record NC_092333.1, on the reverse strand, counting down.
ATTTTGCTATGAAATATATGTTCCTTTTTAGCCTTATCAAGTGCTATACCGACAAAAGACGCAACGACCTTGAATTTCAAGTCGGTGACCGCGTCATGTTAAAAGTCGCACCTTGGAAGGGTGTAATCCGTTTTGGAAAACGCGGGAAGCTAAATCCGCGGTATATTGGTCCTTTCGAAATCTTGGAGCGTATTGGAACCGTTGCTTATCGTTTAGATCTTCCGCCTCAATTGAGCTCCGTTCATCCTACCTTCCATGTATCTAACTTGAAAAAGTGTCTTGCCGAGCCCGATATCGTCATCCCTCTCGAGGAACTTACTATTGATGACAAACTTCATTTTGTGGAGGAACCGGTTGAAATTGTGGACACCTTCGTCAAGACATTGAAACAAAGCCGAATTCCGATTGTTAAAATCCGTTGGAACGCCAAAAGGGGACCTGAGTTTACTTGGGAAAGGCAAGATCAAATGCAAAAGAAATACCCTCATTTATTCCCGATTCCGGAAACGCGAAATTTCGAGGAAGAAACAACGACTACTACGCCTACTTAAATTTCGGGACGAAATTTCTTTTAAGGAGTAGGTAATGTAACATCCCGCCACTTTCCATTACTTTTCCGTTTAACTATTTAAATCCCGTTATATGTTTATAACATCTCCCGTTAATACGCGTTTTAAAAATATCTCGTTTAGGTAATTCACACACCCGCAACCGAACTTGAGGGACTAGTTTCGCCATAGTGCCAAAGAGGTGACTAGCATTTGACTAGTCAACCCCTTCCTCCCACCTTTTTCATTTCATTTCTCTTTTTCTTTACTACTTTCCAATTTTCTCTCAAACTCCATATCAAAGAATCATCATCTAAATCCAAGCTAGCGGGTGTCTTGCAAAACAAATTACATATTTGAAATCCTTGCAACTTCCCCTTCGATTCCATACCGACTTCATCAAGTTTGGGTAACTTTCTAAAATCACTAGATTTTTGTGTTCTTGATATTTTGAACTTATAAAGTTGTTAATTAGTGTCTATGGCTCAAGTCTAACATGAATATATGATTTATATGCTCGATTTCGTTATTTGAAGTAACTAGCTTGAGTATGAACTTTGGTGTGTTTGATTTGGTGATTTGGTTGTTTTAATGTTGTTAAATGTTATAAATGCATGCATTAAATGTATTCCTAGTATCACTAGCTTCAATTTGATGTATAGGTTGCGTGAGAAAACTCCATAAACTTGATTAGTGATTTTGGTGAAATTAGGTTAGGGTTTGATAAGCTTGAAATGAATATTTGATGCATTGAATGCCATGAATTATTATTAGTAAGTAGTTAGTTGTATTGTATGCTCGATTACCTACAAAACGGCATGTTGTATGTATGTATTAAATGCCCAAATCATAAATGTGCACTTATCAAATTTGAGTATTAAATGTGTGCATTAATTGATCATTTACTTTGGAAAGTCGATTGTTACAAATAACGTTTTTGGTTGGTGAAATGTATTGAGTTGTGTTCTTTGTCAAATTACATTTCTAACGATATAAGATACGAGTTCTAAGCATTAGCGGTTTGCGAGTTATGCTTGAAAGTGTTTGGAATTGAGACTTGGAAATTTGAGACTGACCAGGTACCAGCTCCCGTGTATTGTCGCGGCGCGACAATCCTGGGTCGCGGCGCGGCCTAAGTCGTGGTCAGGTTCTGACCTCATTGGTCAAATTATGAAAAATGTTTGGCACCCTATGGACCTCTGATTCACATGAGACTTGTTCTAACAAGTTTATATATGAATAAAAACCTCAGAAAAATAGTTTGGGACCCGACCCGAACGTGTTGACTTTTTCGTTGACTTTGACCGACCAAAGTTTGATTTTTTGTCAAACTTAACCAAATGATTATGCAACTTTCCTAACTTGTTTCTGTACTTGTATCTTGCATGAAACTTGACAATTTGATTCACATGCTACATAATCGAGTCATAACGAGCCATAGGACTAATTAAACATCTTTGACCTATCGTGTTTACCGTTATTGATACGACCTATTGGTTTAGGTCAAGACTAGCACTATCCTTCGCACACGTTACTTTGTGAAGTACTTTTCATACGTGCACTCAAGGTGAGATCATAGTCCCATCCTTCAAACAACTTTTATGCTTTAAACTATGGGATGAGAAACATATACGTATCATACTTTTACACTTTAAACACAAGTACGAAAACGAACATTCCACGTACGGGTTTGAACAAAAAGCCTCAATTCAATTATCATTAGTTACACTTGCAGGGTGTAAATGTGAACTTATATTATGTGATCACATGGGCTTGACGAGCCTCATTCGGACGGTTCGCTACCGTTAGCGGATGAAATATAAATTCGGGTCTAGTGTATGTTCTAACACTACGCAAAGGGTGCAAAACAGTTAAGTTTGATAATTGGGTGCCCGCGAAACAAATAACAACTTTGGAATGCAAATGATTTAGATAATCATATTATATTAAATCTTGTGGTTCAAATGCAACGTTTACTAAAACACCTATGATTTCACCAACGTTTTGGTTGACAGTTTTCTATATGTTTTCTCAGGTCCTTGAAAGCTACTTGATACATGCTTCCGCACTCTTTTTGATACTTGCTTGGATGTCGAGTATGCATGCATAGATGGAGCATCTTTTGACTACTTTAAATTGTGTCGCATAGGTTTCATTCGTACGTTAAACATTGTAATGTAACTAGTCTTTCGAACTACATTTGTAAACTTGAAACATCCTTTGTCTTATAAAATAAATGCGACATATTTTGGTCAAAAGTCATAATAAAGACTTATGACCACGCAACGGGACCGAAGTAGTCGGCGCCGTCAAACATGATTTGGTCTGGTCGCTACACTTAAATAAGGACGAGATTTGGAGTCCATGCTTGTATGATATTGTGTAAAAACTGCATTCAAGAAACTTATTTTGTTGTAACATATTTGTATTGTAAACCATTATGTAATGGTCGTGTGTAAACAGGATATTTTAGATTATCATTATTTGATAATCTACGTAAAGCTTTTTAAAACCTTTATCTATGAAATAAAGGTTATGGTTTGTTTTAAAAATGAATGCAGTCTTTGAAAAATGTCTCATATAGAGGTCAAAACCTCGCAACGAAATCAATTAATATGGAACGTTTTTAATCAATAAGAACGGGACATTTCAGTTGGTATCCGAGCGTTGGTCTTAGAGAACCAGAATTTTGCATTAGTGTGTCTTATCGAGTTTGTTAGGATGCATTAGTGAGTCTGGACTTCGACCGTGTTTACTTGAAAAATGATTGCTTAACAAATTTTGTTGGAAACTATATATTTTTAACATGTGAATATTATGTGATATATTAATCTCTTAACGCGTTTGATATTATGTGATAGATGTCTACCTCTAGAACAAGTCCCATTGACTCACCTAATAATAATGAAGAGTCAAATGTAAATTGAAATAATTCGTGGACTGATTCACAAGTTCCCGAAGAGGAACCGGAAGAAGAGTCGGAAACGGAAGAAGAATCGGAACCGGAAGAAGAATCGGAACCGGATGAAGAAATAGAACTGGTGGGGGAAATAATAAAACGGTTAAGTAAAAGAAAATCCTCAACCAACCGACCAAGGTTAATTATGGTCAATGGTGTTTCCGCCAAGGAAGCAAAATATTGGGAGGATTACCAATTCTCCGATGAATCGAATTCCGACAAGAATTCCGATGATGTTATAGAAATTACCCCAACTGAATTTAAAAAGGCAAAAGAAAATAATAAGGGAAAGGGCATAAAAATAGAGAAATCTAATTCCAACCCCGATGAACTTTATATGTATCGTCAACCCCCGAAGTCCTTAAGTTGTAACAATGACCCGGGAACCTCTAAACCACCAGGTTTTTCTAAACCAATGTGTAAAATGATGGCTCGTATTAGGGGAACATCATATATCCTTAGAAACTTGGCAAAACAAACCAAAACCGAAGAAGAAGAAACAAGCGAGTCGGAATAAGATAGTTGTATTCGTGTGGTGTAATATATGTAATATAGTGTGCTTATGCTTTATGATATATGTAAAAATTGCTTGTATTAATAAGTATTTTTTTTATGAATCTAACTCTTGTCTATTTTACAGTATAAAAACACAAAATGGATAGACAACCCAATATTTTAAGAGACCTACCCGGAGACATGATTGATGAAATCTTGTCTAGAGTCGGTCAGAATTCTTCGGCACAACTATTTAAGGCAAGATCAGTTTGTAAGACATTCGAAGAACATTCCAAGAATGCCTTGGTTTATAAAAGGCTTTTGTTCGAAAGATGGGGGATATCACATTGGGAAATCCATAAGTTACGATGTGTTTACTTTGACGCATATATTGCGGGGAACCCAAATGCTATTTTACGCAATGGGTTAAGAAATTATTTTGACTCAATATATCCGAATATTGGACTTCGTGATTTAGAAAAAGCGGCTAACATGCAACATAAAGAAGCATGTTATGCTTACGGATTAGTAATGTTCGCTTCTCACCAAAGTGAGAACAAGAACATCGGGCTACAACTATTAAACAAAACGTTTCTACAAGTGACGGAGTCGGTAATTGGGGTAAGAAATGAGGTTTTTAGATTGTTACGGGACTGTTGGACATTACATAACCCTCGTCCGTTTGACGATGTTACAACACGCTGTCTTATCAACGGCCATAACGGTTATGTTCCATAAGACCAAGGATGGGAAGTAATCCTAGTAAAACCAGAATGCATGACTTGTTTGTGGACGTATGAATTACGTGTCTTTATTGCCTTTGCTGAACGACTTGTGTACTAGCTAGAATTATCTTCACAACCATCTTGTATCAAATTTATTGTGTGCTATATTTCATGCTATATGTAAAATAAGCGGTATTGTAAGTTTGTAAAATATTGTGTAAAAGTTTGAACGCGAAATATTATTATAATCAGTTTTTCATATAGAATTGTAGTAGTTGAATTGTATATTAGCTACTAAGTATGAACTTAACGGGTAGGTACTACCCGAATTTAAACTTATAAAATGCTAATATGAAGAAAAAGCTTTTATAAATGAGTTCATATTATGCTACGAAATACTATTAACTACTCTTAATATTCTGTATGATTAACTTGTTCCATTTGACTATTTTGAAGGAAATGGCACCAACTACTCGACACACCGTGAATATGAATGAAGAGGAATTCCGTACTTTTCTAGCTTCAAACATAGCCGCAGTACAGGCTGCGCTACATACCAACAATAACCTTGGATCTAGCAGTATAGGAAATCGTGTAGGATGCACCTACAAAGAATTCACTGCCTGCAAACCTTTGGAATTTGATGGAACCGAAGGACCGATCGGATTGAAACGGTGGACCGAGAAGGTCGAATCGGTGTTTGCCATAAGTAAGTGTACTGAAGAGTACAAAGTGAAGTACGCTACGCATACCTTCACAGGTTCTGCGTTAACATGGTGGAATACCTATCTAGAGCAAGTGGGACAAGACGATGCGTACGCACTACCGTGGTCAGCATTCAAGCACTTGATGAACGAGAAGTACCGTCCCAGAACCGAGGTCAATAAGCTGAAGACAGAACTTAGAGGGTTACGAACCTAAGGATTTGATATTACCACGTACGAAAGACGATTCACAGAATTGTGCCTATTGTGTCCGGGAGCATTCGAAGATGAGGAAGAGAAGATCGACGCGTTTGTGAAAGGATTACCGGAAAGAATCCAAGAAGATATAAGTTCACACGAGCCCGCCTCCATACAACAGGCATGTAGAATGGCTCACAAACTAGTGAACCAGATTGAAGAAAGAATTAAAGAACAGACCGCTGAAGAGGCCAATGTGAAGCAAGTCAAAAGAAAGTGGGAGGAAAAAGGTGATAAGAATCACCAATACAACAACAACAGCAATTACAACAATAATCGCAACAATTATCCCAACAATCGCAACATCAATCGCAACTACAACAAACGGCCCAACAACAACAACAATAACAACAGCAACTACAATAATCATCCCAACAACAATAATAACCGCAACAACAACAATCAGAAGCAGCTATGCTAAAGGTGTGAAAAGTATCACTCGGGGTTCTGCACCAAATTTTGCAACATGTGTAAAAGAAATGGTCATAGCGCGGCGAAGTGTGAGTTCTACGGACCAGGGGTTAATAGAACGAAAGGAACAAATGGTGTCGGAATGAGTAATGGCAGAGCAAGTAGTGTCGGAGCAAGTTATGCCAATGTAGTTTGTTATAAATGTGGAAAACCGGGCCACATTATTAGAAATTGCCCGAACCAGGAGAACACGAATGGACAAGGTCGCGGAAGAGTTTTCAATATTAATGCGGCAGAGGCACAGGAAGACCCGGAGCTTGTTACGGGTACGTTTCTTATTGACAATAAATCTGCTTACGTTTTATTTGATTCGGGTGCGGATAGAAGCTATATGAGTAGAGATTTTTGTGCTAAATTAAGTTGTCCATTGACTCCTTTGGATAGTAAATTTTTACTCGAATTAGCAAATGGTAAATTAATTTCAGCAGATAATATATGTTAAAATCGAGAAATTAAACTGGTTAGCGAAACATTTAAGATTGATTTGATACCAGTAGAGTTAGGGAGTTTTGATGTGATAATCGGTATGGACTGGTTGAAAGAAGTGAAAGCAGAGATCGTTTGTTACAAAAATGCAATTCGCATTATACGAGAAAAAGGAAAACCCTTAATGGTGTACGGAGAAAAGGGCAACACGAAGCTACATCTTATTAGTAATTTGAAGGTAGAAAAACTAATAAGAAAAGGTTGCTATGATGTTCTAGCACACGTCGAGAAAGTACAAATTAAAGAAAAGAGCATCAATGATGTTCCCATTGCAAAAGAATTTCCCGATGTATTTCCGAAAGAATTACCGGGATTACCCCCACATCGATCCGTTGAATTTCAAATAGATCTTGTACCAGGAGCTGCACCAATAGCTCGTGCTCCTTACAGACTCGCACCCAGCGAGATGAAAGAACTGCAAAGCCAATTACAAGAACTTTTAGAGCGTGGTTTCATTCGACCAAGCACATCACCGTGGGGAGCTCCTGTTTTGTTTGTCAAGAAGAAAGATGGTACATTCAGGTTGTGTATTGACTACCGAGAGTTGAACAAACTTACCATCAAGAACCGCTACCCACTACCGAGAATCGACGACTTATTTGATCAACTACAAGGCTCGTCTGTTTATTCAAAGATTGACTTACGTTCCGGGTATCATCAAATGCGGGTGAAAGAAGATGATATTCCAAAGACTGCTTTTAGAACACGTTACGGTCATTACGAGTTTATGGTCATGCCGTTTGGTTTAACTAATGCACCAACTGTGTTCATGGACCTTATGAACCGAGTGTGTGGATCATACCTTGACAAGTTTGTCATTGTTTTCATTGATGACATACTTATTTACTCAAAGAATGACCAAGAACACGGTGAACATTTGAGAAAGGTGTTAGAAGTATTGAGGAAGGAAGAATTGTACGCTAAGTTTTCAAAGTGTGCATTTTGGTTGAAAGAAGTTCAATTCCTCGGTCACATAGTGAACAAAGAAGGTATTAAGGTGGATCCGGCAAAGATAGAAACTGTTGAAAAGTGGAAAACCCCAAAAACTCCGAAACACATACGCCAGTTTTTAGGACCAGCTAGTTACTACAGAAGGTTCATCCAAGACTTTTCCAGAATAGCAAAACCCTTGACTGCATTAACGCATAAAGGGAAGAAATTTGAATGGAATGATGAACAAGAGAAAGCGTTTCAGTTATTGAGGAAAAAGCTAACTACGGCACCTATATTGTCATTGCCTGAAGGGAATGATGATTTTGTGATTTATTGTGACGCATCAAAGCAAGGTCTCGGTTGTGTATTAATGCAACGAACGAAGGTGATTGCTTATGCGTCTAGATAATTGAAGATTCACGAACAAAATTATATGACGCATGATTTGGAATTAGGCGCGGTTGTTTTTGCATTAAAGACTTGGAGGCACTACTTATATGGGGTCAAAAGTATTATATATACCGACCACAAAAGTCTTCAACACATATTTAATCAGAAACAACTGAATATGAGGCAGCGTAGGTGGATTGAATTATTGAATGATTACGACTTTGAGATTCGTTACCACCCGGGGAAGGCAAATGTGGTAGCCGATGCCTTGAGCAGGAAGGATAGAGAACCCATTCGAGTAAAATCTGTGAATATAATGATTCATAATAACCTTACTACTCAAATAAAGGAGGCGCAACAAGGAGTTTTAAAAAAGGGAAATTTAAAGGATGAAATACCCAAAGGATCGGAGAAGCATCTTAATATTCGGGAAGACGGAACCCGGTATAGGGCTGAAAGGATTTGGGTACCAAAATTTGGAGATATGAGAGAAATGGTACTTAGAGAAGCTCATAAAACCAGATACTCAATACATCCAGGAACGGGGAAGATGTACAAGGATCTCAAGAAACATTTTTGGTGGCCGGGTATGAAAGCCGATGTTGCTAAATACGTAGGAGAATGTTTGACGTGTTCTAAGGTCAAAGCTGAGCATCAGAAACCATCAGGTCTACTTCAACAACCCGAAATCCCGGAATGGAAATGGGAAAACGTTACCATAGATTTCATCACTAAATTGCCAAGGACTGCAAGTGGTTTTGATACTATTTGGGTAATAGTTGATCGTCTCACCAAATCAGCACACTTCCTGCCAATAAGAGAAGATGACAAGATGGAGAAGTTAGCACGACTGTATTTGAAGGAAGTCGTCTCCAGACATGGAATACCAATCTCTATTATCTCTGATAGGGATGGCAGATTTATTTCAAGATTCTGGCAGACATTACAGCAAGCATTAGGAACTCGTCTAGATATGAGTACTGCCTATCATCCACAAACTGATGGGCAGAGCGAAAGGACGATACAAACGCTTGAAGACATGCTACGAGCATGTGTTATTGATTTCGGAAACAGTTGGGATCGACATCTACCGTTAGCAGAATTTTCCTACAACAACAGCTACCATTCAAGCATTGAGATGGCACCGTTTGAAGCACTTTATGGTAGAAAGTGCAGGTCTCCGATTTGTTGGAGTGAAGTGGGGGATAGACAGATTACGGGTCCGGAGATTATACAAGAAACTACCGAGAAGATCATCCAAATTCAACAACGGTTGAAAACCGCCCAAAGTCGACAAAAGAGCTACGCTGACATTAAAAGAAAAGATATAGAATTTGAAATTGGAGAGATGGTCATGCTTAAAGTTGCACCTTGGAAAGGCGTTGTTTGATTTGGTAAACGAGGGAAATTAAATCCAAGGTATATTGGACCATTCAAGATTATTGATCGTGTCGGACCAGTAGCTTACCGACTTGAGTTACCTCAACAACTCGCGGCTGTACATAACACTTTCCACGTCTCGAATTTGAAGAAATGTTTTGCTAAAGAAGATCTCACTATTCCGTTAGATGAAATCCAAATCAACGAAAAACTTCAATTCATCGAAGAACCCGTCGAAATAATGGATCGTGAGGTTAAAAGACTTAAGCAAAACAAGATACCAATTGTTAAGGTTCGATGGAATGCTCGTAGAGGGCCCGAGTTCACCTGGGAGCGTGAAGATCAGATGAAGAAGAAATACCCGCATCTATTTCCAGAAGATTCGTCAACACCTTCAACAGCTTAAAATTTCGGGACGAAATTTATTTTACGGGTAGGTACTGTAGTGACCCAAACTTTTCCATGTTTATATATATTAATTGAGATTGATATTTACATGATTAAATGTTTCCAACATGTTAAGCAATTAAACTTGTTAAGACTTGATTAATTGAAATATGTTTCATATAGACAATTGACCACCCAAGTTGACCGGTGATTCACGAACGTTAAAACTTGTAAAAACTATATGATGACATATATACGGATATATATATAGTTAACATGATACTATGATAAGTAAACATATCATTAAGTATATTAACAATGAACTACATATGTAAAAACAAGACTACTAACTTAATGATTTTTAAACGAGACATATATGTAACGATTATCGTTGTAAAGACATTTAATGTATATATATATATCATATTAAGAGATATTCATACATGATAATATCATGATAATATAATAATTTAAAATCTCATTTGATATTATAAACATTGGGTTAACAACATTTAACAAGATCGTTAACCTAAAGGTTTCAAAACAACACTTACATGTAACGACTAACGATGACTTAACGACTCAGTTAAAATGTATATACATGTAGTGTTTTAATATGTATTTATACACTTTTGAAAGACTTCAATACACTTATCAAAATACTTCTACTTAACAAAAATGCTTACAATTACATCCTCGTTCAGTTTCATCAACAATTCTACTCGTATGCACCCGTATTCGTACTCGTACAATACACAGCTTTTAGATGTATGTACTATTGGTATATACACTCCAATGATCAGCTCTTAGCAGCCTATGTAATTACATACATATATATATATACATATATATATATATATATATATACACATACATACATACATATATATGTATATATATATATATATATATGTATGTAAGTCACCTAACACATGTAGGAACCATCATTTGGCAACTAGCATGAAATATCTCATAAAATTACAAAAATATGAGTAATCATTCATGACTTATTTATATGAAAACAAAATTACATATCCTTTATATCTAATCCATACACCAATGACCAAAAACACCTACAAACACTTTCATTCTTCAATTTTCTTCATCTAATTGATCTCTCTCAAGTTCTATCTTCAAGTTCTTAGTGTTCTTCATAAATTCTACAAGTTCTAGTTACATAAAATCAAGAATACTTTCAAGTTTGCTAGCTCACTTCCAATCTTGTAAGGTGATCATCCAACCTCAAGAAATCTTTGTTTCTTACAGTAGGTTATCATTCTAATACAAGGTAATAATCATATTCAAACTTTGGTTCAATTTCTATAACTATAACAATCTTATTTCAAGTGATGATCTTACTTGAACTTGTTTTCGTGTCATGATTCTGCTTCAAGAACTTCGAGCCATCCAAGGATCCGTTGAAGCTAGATCCATTTTTCTCTTTTCCAGTAGGTTTATCCAAGGAACTTAAGGTAGTAATGATGTTCATAACATCATTTGATTCATACATATAAAGCTATCTTATTCGAAGGTTTAAACTTGTAATCACTAGAACATAGTTTAGTTAATTCTAAACTTGTTCGCAAACAAAAGTTAATCCTTCTAACTTGACTTTTAAAATCAACTAAACACATGTTCTATATCTATATGATATGCTAACTTAATGATTTAAAACCTGGAAACACGAAAAACACCGTAAAACCGGATTTACGCCGTCGTAGTAACACCGCGGGCTGTTTTGGGTTAGTTAATTAAAAACTATGATAAACTTTGATTTAAAAGTTGTTATTCTGAGAAAATGATTTTTATTATGAACATGAAACTATATCCAAAAATTATGGTTAAACTCAAAGTGAAAGTATGTTTTCTAAAATGGTCATCTAGACGTCGTTCTTTCGACTGAAATGACTACCTTTACAAAAATGACTTGTAACTTATTTTTCCAACTATAAACCTATACTTTTTCTGTTTTTATTCATAAAATAGAGTTCAATATGAAACCATAGCAATTTTATTCACTCAAAACGGATTTACAATGAAGAAGTTATGAGTAAAACAAGATTGGATAATTTTTCTCATTTTAGCTACGTGAAAATTGGTAACAAATCTATTCCAACCATAACTTAATCAACTTGTATTGTATATTATGTAATCTTGAGATACCATAGACACGTATACAATCTTTCGACCTATCATGTCGACACATCTATATATATTTCGGAACAACCATAGACACTCTATATGTGAATGTTGGAGTTAGCTATACAGGGTTGAGGTTGATTCCAAAATATATATAGTTTGAGTTGTGATCAATACTGAGATACGTATACACTGGGTCGTGGATTGATTCAAGATAATATTTATCGATTTATTTCTGTACATCTAACTGTGGACAACTAGTTGTAGGTTACTAACGAGGACAGCTGACTTAATAAACTTAAAACATCAAAATATATTAAAAGTGTTGTAAATATATTTTGAACATACTTTGATATATATGTATATATTGTTATAGGTTCGTGAATCAACCAGTGGCCAAGTCTTACTTCCCGACGAAGTAAAAATCTGTGAAAGTGAGTTATTGTCCCACTTTTAAAATCTAATATTTTTGGGATGAGAATACATGCAAGTTTTATAAATGATTTACAAAATAGACACAAGTACGTGAAACTACATTCTATGGTTGAATTATCGAAATCGAATATGCCCCTTTTTATTAAGTCTGGTAATCTAAGAATTAGGGAACAGACACCCTAATTGACGCGAATCCTAAAGATAGATCTATTGGGCCTAACAAACCCCATCCAAAGTACCGGATGCTTTAGTACTTCGAAAATTATATCATATCCGAAAGGTGTCCCGGAATGATGGGGATATTCTTATATATGCATCTTGTTAATGTCGGTTACCAGGTGTTCACCATATGAATGATTTTTATCTCTATGTATGGGATGTGTATTGAAATATGAAATCTTGTGGTCTATTATTGTGACAACCCGGAAATTTCCGACTAAATTTAAACTTGATCTTTATATGATTCTGACACGATAAGCAAAGTCCATTGAGCCGAGTCTTAAAATTTTTATATGGATTCAAATACCCTTTGACTATTCCCGATGATTCACGAACAACTGTTTGTAAATAAATAAATAAATAAATATATATATATATATATATATATATATATATATATATATATATATATATATATATATATATATATATATATATATATATATATATATATATAAATGTAGGTAGATATAATAAATTGAACTTTTAAAATATAATGTAAACATTAGAATTAGAGAGGTGAAATAAAACACAAGGTAATAAAGTGATTTTTTTAAAGATAAAACTATATATAAGTGTATATGATTTTTATTTATAAATATGATTATATAAAATACATGCACATTAAATATTCAATGAATATTATCATAAAATACAATATACAATTATTAAATATTTACATGGTTAATGAATTGTAATATATATATTAAATGTGGTTTCAAGAAGAAAATAATTGTTATACTAATATTATTATCATTACTTCGTTATTGTATAATATTCATGTTAATATTAATATCAGCATTATTGATATTATTAGGTACGAAATTTGATACAAATAATATGATAAAATTTCTAATATTATTATTATTATCATAAATAAAATAAGTACTATTATTGTTTATATTGTTATTACTAAATTATCATTAGTATAATAATGATTTAAGTTATTAATATGATTATTCTTATTATTAGTGTTATATTAATATTATTATTATTAATATCCTTATTATTAACTCTATTATTATCTTTACTAAATTATTAACAACAATATAATTTATTAACATATTATTTGATACCAAAATTAAGTTTAAAAGTACAGAATCAGATACAGATTTAATTATAAGTTATAAAAATACAGGTAATTCATATTCAGATAATATGCATACATAATATACAGATTTATATAAATAATTACATAAAAAAAATATACAGATTCATAGATATATACGGTTATATATACGCATACCTGTGTATTATGTTACACATCGTTATCAGATTGGGTGTAAAACTTTGTTTATGTCCCCAAACTAGATTACAGTATCAATTCAAATCACAATTAAAAAGGGAATGCAGTACATAAAATTCAATTCCATCAGATGAGGTTAAAAGCAGTTGAAAGGCACGATCAAGTTTTATAAAAATTTTTTCCTGTGTTTGATTTATTTTTCTGTCGACATCTTCTTCTATGAAAGCAATCGAATTATATAATGAAATAAATTACCTCATTCACCTTTTTCATTACCATATTCAACTAACACCATTACATCTTTTTTTTTCTGATTGAAATAAAAAAAAAAAAAAACAGAACACAGGCCTGTGTCCTGTTCGTGTTCAAAAATTTTTAACAGCTAAATTTCGAATTGAATTCCAAAAACTATAAATGTAGTCGTGTTCTAAATCTTTTTCTCAAGCTAGTTGCAAAGTTCTAAGGTCAAATTTCTCATATTGAATTATAATTTGAGAGTCAATGTTTTTATTTCAAAAGTCAACAGATTTTTCTTCATGAAAATTCGAGTTACATGTTGTGATTCAAGCCAAATTAACGATCTCAAAAGTTTCCATGAGTGATTTAAGAACTATTTCATGTTGTGAATTCATTCTAAAAATGTCTGGATTTCTAAATCACCACTTGAGTTCAAATGGTGTTCATCGAGTCACAGTTGCTGTTATAAGATGTTTGCTGTCAATCTCAAACACCCCAATCATTGCTGTTGATTTCGTAAATCACAAATTAAGGTTATTAGTTAATGTTAGATTATGGAGAACTAATTCCATCGATTGAAATTAAAGGATGAAGAAGAAGAATTAGACATCAGATAGAAAGGTTTAAATACAAACGGATGGGGTATTAAGCAGATGATATGAGACAGAGGGATGGTTTTAGAGTTTAGTGTGTTATTGAGAGGTCTCGGGTTCGAGTCCCAGCTTGGGCAGTTTGATATTTTTTTTTATTGTGAGCCTTAAAGGTAATTCCAATATCAAACTAATTATTATTATCATTATTATTAGTTTTATTATTTGTATGATTGTAATTATAATTAATATTTGTTATTAGTATTATTATTATTAGTTATTATTATTACTACAAGTATTATCAGTATTATTATTATAAATGCTAAAATAAATATTAAGTATCAAAATTTTTATCATTATTATTATTATTATCATAATTATAAATATTGTATCTATTATTATTATTATTATTTTTACTAATATTAACTTAGTCTAAATAAAACTACTGTTTTTGATAAACAAATGAAATACATAAATATATATATATATATATATATATATATATATATTCAACATATATAATATAACAAAATATTCTATTATGTAAAAGGAATATATGAAATATAAATATAGTATTAATATAAAAATAATATTATTAATAGGTTATATATATAAAATTATTCGATTACGAATATGTATATTAATAAATATACAATTATTATAGGTTCGTGAATCCGAGGTCAACTCTGCATTGTTCAATATAGTCGTATGTATTTTTACTACAAAATACAGTATGGTGAGTTTCATTTGCTCCCTTTTTAATTGCTTTTGCAATATATATTTTTGGGCTGAGAATACATGCGCTGCTTTTATAAATGTTTACGAAATAGACACAAGTACTTAAAAATATATTCTACGTTGAGTTGTACCACTGGCATACTTCCCTGTAGCTTGGTAACTACTATTTACATGGGTATTGTAAACGCGAATCCTGTTGATAGATCTATCGGGCCTGACAACCCCAACCGGACTGGACGACCAGTATTCAACGGTTGCACAGTACTTCGTTTTGTAGGCTACACTTGGTACAGTGTAGTGAGATTTCATAATAAAGGGAATATGCGACGTTGATTAATAGTTAAGTATGGTTACCAAGTGCTCAACCACTTAGAATGTTTTACATACACTTGCGGGTGTATTATGTTTATAATTATGAAATCTTGTGGTCTATTGAAACTATTGATAACTGTTGTTACGATAAACCTATGAACTCACCAACCTTTTGGTTGACACTTTTAAACATGTTTATTCTCAGGTATGAAAGAAGTCTTCCGCTGTGCATTAGCTCATTTTAAGGACATTACTTGGAGTCGATCATCGCAATGGGACCAAATGTTGATGACTTCGTCCAGGTGGATAAGGACGGGTCGTCACAATTATTATGATTTGATATATATACGTTAAACCTATAACTCACCAACATTTTTGTTGACGTTTTAAGCATGTTTATTCTCAGGTGATTATTAAGAGCTTCCGCTGTCACATACTTAAATAAGGACGAGATTTGGAGTCCATGCTTGTATGATATTGTGTAAAAACTGCATTCAAGAAACTTATGTTGTTGTAACATATTTGTATTGTAAACCAATATGTAATGGTCGTGTGTAAACAGGATATTTTAGATTATCATTATTTGATAATCTACGTAAAGCTTTTTAAAACCTTTATCTATGAAATAAAGGTTATGGTTTGTTTTAAAAATGAATGCAGTCTTTGAAAAACGTCTCATATAGAGGTCAAAACCTCGCAACGAAATCAATTAATATGGAACGTTTTTAATCAATAAGAACTGGACATTTCAGTGAGGACGTTGACAGATGTCAGGCATGTTCCAGAATTGAAGAAGATTCTTATTTCCTTAGGTACGCTGGACTCCATCGGTTTCGAGTATCGAGCCCGAGGTGGAGTATTAAAAGTTTCTAGAGGTGCACTTATCGTGATGAAAGGTGAAAGGTTTAATGGCCTTTACCTGTTAAAGGGTAGTACTGTTACTGGTGCGGCTGGAGTTTCTTCATCAGCTAAGGATGTAGATACCACCAAGTTATGGCACATGCGCCTTGGGCACATGAGCGAGAGAGGAATGATGGAGCTTAGTAAACGAGGTTTGTTGTGCGGGCAGAATATCGGAAGATTGGAATTCTGCGAACACTGTGTATTCGGAAAACAAAGCCGAATAAAGTTTGGCACAGCCATTCATAGGACGAAAGGTACTTTGGATTATATCCATTCAGACCTTTGGGGTCCATCTCCGGTTCCGTCAAAAGGTGGTGCTAGATACATGTTAACCTTTATTGATGACTATTCAAGAAGAGTGTGGGTTTATATCCTTAAACGTAAGGATGAAGTCTTTGTTAATTTCAAGCAATGGAAGATGATGATAGAGAAGCAGACTGGAAAGTACATCAAGCGCTTGAGAACTGACAATGGACTGGAATTCTGCAAAGGTGAATTCAATGAGTTTTGCAAGAACGAAGGCATTGTGAGGCACCACACAGTGCGGTTTACACCACAACAGAATGGCATTGCAGAACGGATGAATAGAACGTTCCTTGACCGAGCGAGGTGTATGCTCTCAAATGCAAAATTACCGAATGTATTTTGGGCTGAAGCTGTCAATACAGCTTGTTATTTGGTAAATCGTTCTCCATCAACGGCAATTGATTGTCAAACTCCTTTGGAGAAATGGTCAGGTTCCCCTGCAAGTTACAGTGATTTGAAGATATTTGGTTGTCCTGCTTATGCTCATGTGAAAGATGGTAAACTTGAGCCGAGGGCCAAAAGATGCATATTTCTAGGGTATGCAGATGGGGTGAAGGGTTATAGATTGTGGTGCCCTGATGGTAAATCATACCGATTTCTTATCAGTAGGGATGTGACATTTGATGAGTCTGCTATGTTGAAAAAGACAGAGGAGGAACAAGTAGTTGCTGGAAAAGATCGTGAAGTTGAAGACCAGGTGGAGCAAGAAATAGAAGTTCCACAAGGAGTAGTACAAGATACTCCTGTCCAGCCCGTTGTAGAAGACGTACATGACTCTGGTGTTGATCAAATGACACCAAAAGATCAGTCAGATGAGCAACATGATCTACAGAATTATAATCTAGCAAGAGATAGAGAACGACGAGCAATAAAACTACCACAACGGTTCGGGCATGCAGATTTGGTAGCTTATGCCCTGAGTATGGCAGAAGATATAGAGGTCCATGAACCTGCTACATATCGTGATGCTATTAGTGGCCCAGAATCTGCAAAGTGGTCTGTAGCTATGAATGAAGAGATGGAGTCTCTTTATAAGAATCATAAGTGGGAGCTAATGAAACCGCCTAAAGGTCAAAAGATTGTTGGATGCAAATGGATCTTCAAGAAGAATGACGGAATTCCGGGTGTAGAAGATTAAAGGTTCAAAGCACGCCTTGTAGCAAAAGGCTTTACTCAGAGAGAGGGAGTTGACTTTAATGAAGTTTTCTCACCGGTCGTAAAGCATACATCTATTCCCGTGTTACTTGCCATGGTTGCTTTACTTGATATGGAGCTGCAACAACTAGATGTCAAGACGGCATTCTTACATGGTGAGTTGGAGGAAAGGATCTTTATGCATCAGCCAGAGGGATTTGTGGTTAAAGGAAAGGAAGATTATGCTTGTTTGCTGAAAAAGTCATTATATGGCTTGAAGCAATCACCTCGACAATGGTATAAGCGGTTTGACGTATTCATGACTAGTAAATGTTACTCGCGAAGTGATTATGATAGTTGTGTATATCACAAGAAGCTTCCTGATGGCTCGTATGTTTATTTGCTGTTCTATGTGGATGATATGTTGATTTCTTCGAAAAACATGTCTGAGATCGATCAGTTAAAATCTCAACTCAAAAGTGAGTTTGAGATGAAAGATTTGGGTGCAGCTAAGAAGATATTGGGAATGGAGATTATCAGAGATAGACGTGAAGGAAAATTGTATTTGTCACAAAAGAAATATATTGAGAAGGTTCTTTAGCGTTTTGGGATAGATAACTCCAAACTGGTTAGTACTCCACTTGCTGCACATTTCAAACTTTCATTGGCGTTGTCACCGGAAACTGAGGAGGAGGTGGAGCATATGTCACATGTTCCATATGCTAGTGTTGTAGGTAGCATCATGTATGCCATGGTATGTACTAGACCGGATATTGCACAGGCGGTAAGCGTAGTGAGTAGATATATGGATTGTCCAGGGAAAGCTCATTGGAAAGCGGTGCAATGGATTCTTAAGTACCTCAGAGGGACAACTGATATTGGCTTAGTATTTGATAGCGGTGGTAATAGTAATGTTACCGGATACGTTGATTCAGACTATGCTGGTGATTTGGATCGGAGAAGGTCTCAGACCGGGTATGTTTTTACTCTCGGAAGATGTGCTATTAGTTAGAAAGCAACATTACAATCGACAGTTGCTTTGTCCACAACTGAAGCAGATTACATGGCTATAACTGAGGGTGTGAAAGAAGCAAAGTGGCTGAGGGGTTTGGTTGGTGATCTGGGTTTGCAACAAGATACAACTGTGATGCATTGTGATAGCCAGAGTGCCATACATTTGACTAAAAATCAAATGTATCATGAGAGAACCAAACACATTGATGTACGGTATCACTTTATTCGAAAAGTCATATTAAAAGGAGCTATAGTTGTCAAGAAGATATGCACGAGAGATAATCCAGTAGATATGTTGACTAATCCAGTTACTACAAACAAGTTCGAACATTGTTTGGACTTGGTTGGCGTTCGAAGAAAGTGATGAGCCCGGGAGGGCTGGCAGGAAGCAGATTGATAACAGATAGCGAAGGATTGGAATGTTCGCCAAGGTGGAGATTTGTTGGACGGTGGTATTATTACCACATGTTTTGTGTGGCTGCACATTGAAACCAAAGAAGTCAAATACACTATTTTTTTAGAGGCCACCTACTAGTCAACATTACTATTGTTTTGAAGGCCACCTACCATTCTTGAAGACCACATGTTTGTTATGGCAAATATTATATTCAAGGTTGGTGTATAACAAATAAGGAGGCTCGTAAGTCTTCTTGCATGCATGGAAGTTTAACTATAAAAGGCAATGTCTGGAACTTCATTGATCATCACATCTAAAATCTCATATCAAAATACTTGAAAGAGTTTACTAATAACTCTTGTGAGGGGTATTGTAAGAAATAGAGAGAGTATAGAATTATTAAATAAAATTCTATACGAGTGAATAGAGAGGGAAGTGTTATAATCTAGTGAGCGGTCCAAATACTTTGTTAGTATTTTCGGAGCCTAGATTAGAGTGATACATTGTAACCTCGGGTTTGCCATATTTGCTAGTAAAATTCATCTCTGCTTCCGCCCGTGGACTAGGCCTCACGCCGAACCACGTAAAATCTTGTGTCTTTATTTATTGCTTAATTGTTCTATTAATTTCTCGGGTCTTAAAAGTGCGCTAAATCTCAACAAACAACTATAACAGCCTAATTAACATAAAGTTACACTTTAGACCCTATTCAATGATAGCAATGGCTTGGCGGTATCGAGGTCACTCTTACAACCTTGAGGTTGAGGGTTCGAGTCTTGCTTCAGACATTTCGTGGTATATATGTTCGTGTTAGTATTAGGTGGGTGGGTGAGTTTGCCATTAAAAAAAACAAAAAACAAAAAAAAAAAAAAAAAAAAAAAAAAAACACAACAGAGAGCCTGTACATCTATTTACAACATCAGTCCTTGTACTTCTATTTACATTAATACACATATAGTTGTACCAAAGGTACCTATTTAATCAGGATTCCATTGCTATCAGTAATAAACATGTGTAATTGTATGATATGAGTAGGATTATTTATATCAACTAAAAAAAAGAGATGCAATGAATTAGTGAATAAGTACTAATGGAATTAATTCTGGTTCAGGTGCATCTGTCAGCTGGAAGGGAATATTGATGCGACAAGAATCATACTAATGTTGATTTCTATGGCGATCCATATCTTACAACCGCTGACATACTTGTTGGGACTGTTGACAGACCAAAGGCTGATCAACCTTTGTATGCTGCTCTCGAAGACCTTTACTCTAAACTTCACACTTAGCTTAGCCTAGCCTAGCCTTCATGTCGAATCATACTATATATACTTGTTATGTATATGTAGATAAAAAATATAATAGTACCCATCTATACAAAGTTGTTGATGGTATTCAAAATTATTTGAAAACACTTGTTATAACCTGTCATTTTGTTATTTGATAAAGTGTGTATATTCAGTGAAACTGAAGATCTAGATAATAAAAAATACGCTATTTAGATTAATGAGCAACTCATACTCCGTAATATATAAGACCATAGATATTGGGGCAGCATACTCCGAATGGCCTTTGAGGTGTCACCACAAACGCCCCACAAACGCTTGTACTGGGGCGTTTGTGACCAATTTTTTGCGGGTCTTTTGTCAATCAAATGTGCCCCAAGAGAGAGAGAAAGACCATGAGGTGTCAAGTGCTGATCGGTTAATGTTATTTCTCTTTCCACATTTTTAATATTTTTTCATTTACCAATCAAATTTAAACACATCACCATCAAACTTCTTACAAAAGCCCCTCACTACAACTCTCTCATTCTCATGTCATGGCCATGTCAGCGTCTTCTTCCAAAAAGTACACCATATCTACTCCACTTGACAATCACCAATATCTATGGTCTAAGAAAAATGCATAGATCTAGAGTTTGAGTCAATGAAGGGATTCAAAACACGTTTAGAGCTAGAGTTTACTAAGAATTTGAACTTGTCATTGGTTTTTTTATTTGTTACGTAGCTTTAAGGTCATGTGTGGGATTACTACTGTATATCTGTTTCAGCTTCAGCTAAGATTTTATCAACAACTAGGTTGTTAGAGATAAATTACACTTTAAGAAAAATATATATCAATCAGTCATTCATTCATCATAATATAATATTTCTAAACCATAAGAAAAATCGACAACCATGGATTGTAGTTAATTCATACTTTAGCCAAAGACGGTAACAATTCACTAACAAAACACCCTTAGTTAGAATGTAGTCATGTTTCTTAAACTTAAATACGATAAGTTTATCAACAAAAAGAAGTCATCCTAGACACCACCAACTAGCTTTCACTGACCAACGTTTCCCAATAGCCGCAACTTCAACATCACATTCGCTTGTATTTCCTTCTACTGCTTCCTGTATTAACAAAAAGACACAATAAAACTTTAAAACTTAAAGAATAGTAAGACCTAATAGTATTATTATTCTTAATCCTAATCCTAATATTGTTCAATCCACATAGAGACAAAAGAACCTCAACTGTTAACTTTATGTGGTAAAGCAAACTTACTACTAGAGTTTCTGGATTACAACTGAATTGGCTAACCCAGCCTCTTCGATTGTCTGGTTCAAATCATTTAGTTGCTTTGGAGGGAATCCCATAGTTAGTAGCTGATAACTTCTGGTCCCACCACGTCTGGATGCATCAATGAAAGAACGGATATTGGCTATCGTGTGGTGGAGATTAAAGCGTGAAACCATACGGGTCCCATCAGCCAATAGACCTACAAATGGAGTTGGTGGGACCGAAGGGAGGCCAACTATGGTGTCCTGATCTGAAGATATAGAGGTAGTGCCTAGGGTCCTACCCACTCCAACAAAGGCACCACGGGGATGTTTTTTGGACCTGCACATATATAAACATTATTAAAGTATATTTTACACCAAACGCTCAAGTATTTATGAACCAACTGGAAAAAGAATAACGAATAAGCTGATTTACCCTCTGGTTTGTTGCTGACCGAGTCCCGAAAAAAGAGATAGGCGTGATGTCATCAGGTCCTGTAATAGCAATAAACATGTTAAATTTGAGAAAATGAAACAAAGTAGTAGAAGTCTGAATAGAGTAAGAGGTCAAATCAAGATTTACCCCCATGGTCATGGGACGATTAAAGTTGCCATTTCGCATCATCTCACTGAATTGGGGATCTGAATCATACATGTTTTGTATTATATGCGCCATGGGGCCGAGCTAAAAACACAAAATTCAAGTGAGTCCATATCATAACGAACAAGAAGAAAATCAAACTACACGATTAACACAAATACCATACCATGCTAGGGGTATGTTGAAGAGGTACAACACCATTCTCTCTTGGCGGGGACCTACCACACCCAGGCACGTAACCACGAGCCAGGTCAACAGTGTCTTCTGCCTCCAAGCCTGTAGCCACATAAAACGCCATTCGAGCAATTAAATATATCAAGTTTATACATATCATATGATAGATATGATTTCAATTAACATGTTCAGGCGTTGCTTATCCTAAAAATGTTTAGATAAATCTTTCAAGTTTATTAAATACCTTAACGAAAGATATCATGTTACACATGAATCAACCAGTCAATCTGAACAATATAAAAAAAAAAACTCTATATTGGATATGTAACAGCATCATTAACTGTGTCATGTGGCAGCTACTTATAAAGACATCAATTTTTTACAACCGACTTAAAAAACAAAGACTGTTGACTAGAGAAACTTAGAGCTGTTTGATACGAACCGAGTGCTCATATAACAAGCCAAATTTATAAACTAAATTGTTTAAAGATGTTTTAGTATTAGATTTGGATGAACACGTTGGACACTATGATTTTATAAACTTTTTTATGCTTATCAATGATAAGTGATTTAGAGATGGACTCATGTGACCCATTTAACCCGTAATGACATAACTAAAATTGACATGAAAATCTGTTGACCCAACCAACCAGATAACCATAAACAGAACAGATCAACTCAACACAACCCACCCTTAGAATACATGATTTTTTTAAGCAAATTATTATGAGTTATAGTAAATACCGTAGCTCTGTAGGGTCTGGTTATCATCCAAAACACGTCCTTCGAATATCAGACTTTGTTCCCAAGACTCTATTTCACACTTCTCTTCGATGACGGACTTCAACGACTCAACAGTCTCCTCGAGACTAGCCTGAACAGCGAACTTAGTGCCATTTGAAGGGCACCGTACATAAAGAGTCACTGTATCACCGCTTTCAGAGTTACTATCACTAGAGTTATTATCACTGGCCATACCTAGATTTATATAATACTGCAAACAAGTTGAGCACAAACAGCTGTTGATATTAGTATTGTAAGCATAGATATAGATATATAACTTGGAAAGAAAATAACAGTATACGAGTATTCATTCAACAACCACAAAACTATAAATATTTCAAACAACAAAAGTAGGATGAACAAACTATTGAACTAGACATTAAACTGAACAGGCAGTCACTTTACTTCTATTTTTCACCCGAAACATGACCAATGCGTATTTAAGACTATCTATTAGCTGCCATTCGACGGTAAATGACAGATTTAAAGTACCAATCAACACTACCAACTTGTTGAGCAGACTTGATATCCTATTATATTAAGACTATCAATCTAAAACAAAAAGAACCAAAGAGATATGTAACAAACAGATTTGCAATAACATAGCTAACACAACAAAGCACAGATGAAATAGAATTCAGCAAAAGCAATTACAATGAAAAAAAAAAAAAAACACTCAAATACAATAATAACTAAATATGTTACCTAGAACAGATGTCGCGAATTTGAAGAGTAATTGTAACGTTGCACACAACCTGAAAACATACAAAAACAAATTAACATTAGCATCTTGTAACACCCCAGCTTAACATGACCACAATATTGTCCGCTTTGCCCGTAGGAGCACGGCTTTTTCTTGGCGACCACACACGAGAAGCACTTTCCCAGGAGGTCACCAATCCTGGTAGTGCTCTCGCCCGAGCACGCTTAACCACAACGTACTCGCACACACGCTCTGCCTGTGGTCCCAAAACGAGTTGTGTCATTTAAGCGTGAGTATTACCTTATAATCCCATGATCACTCATGTCCATGGGCGATGTGGGATTTGGCTAGGGTGTTACAATCTGTAAACATACATTAACTTCACCATGAAATATTTTACTACATCGAAACAGAGAAACTATTTGTAAATAATAGACCAACTCTATTTAACTACTAATAATTAACATAAACACAACATTCATAAAAAACAAACCTCTAATCATAAAAACCTTCCTACAAAAAAGAAAAACTAAAAAATTGACGACGACTATTTGTGTAAATACAACAGCACAGATGTTAAATCTCTCCGTTATTCAATAAAATTATTAACATCCACTTTACGAAAAGCTTGCAGATGTTCATCAATAAAACGCACAACCCAAATACATCCGCTAATTATTAGTCTCCAGCAATGTCAACATAAATACATTATACATACATACATAAATACATTATACATACATACAGAGACAACTAAAACCCTAGATATGTTGGGGATAATATAACAAAATTTAACCATGCAACAAAATACTGATTGATCATTATAAAGAATTGAAACTATAAATATTGAAACCTGATTACGAGATTATGAGTAAGATCCGCTTCACGTACCACGACTTCTTCTTGGCAGACTTGAGCAATCGATCAACAATTGGGCGGTGGGTGTGTATATGTTTTGCAATTCTAATTTATAAACGATGCTGAGTATATATTATGCGTTTTACGTGACCTACAATTTTAAAAGGGTAATTAAGTAATTTGCTGATCATAATAGTTCAATTAGGAGCTTTTGACAACCTATCGGAAAGGAATAAAAAATAGTTGGTGTTTGTGAGTTTTTTTTTTTAAGTAAAAAAGAGAATGAAGTGAAAAGAAAATTATTATTATTATTGTTATTATTAGTATTATCTATATCTATTATCTATTAGAGGAAACTTCATGTGTTTCACACATACACCATAAAAGTTTATTTTTTTACAAATTGGCCACACTTTTTACCACTCTTATCTTTATAGTTTTAACAAACTTATCTTTATAGTTTTAACAAACTTATCACAAACTTCTTACTTTTTATCATTTAACCACAAAACTTCTCATCCACTATAAATTCACCACATATATTTTTACTATCTACTAACTCCTCATTACTATTACTATTACTATTACTATTACTCTTACTATTATTACTGCTATTACAAATCAACCAAATAATTTTTCACTTTATTATTATCTAACTTTTCCCCTTTTATATATATATATAGTCATAATCAAGAGGGAAGCACTTTTTTGTGGGGAAGGGGAAGCAAATTTTTTTTTTTTTCATTTTTTGAAAATTTTTTGTTCAGGAACATTATAGATTAGATGAAAATATGAATATTTAAAAAAGACAATTTGTGATGAATGTCATTATTTTGGCGGGAATACACTTGAAGAAAAAAATTAAAACATTCAATGCATTGAATGTTTTGCTGCTGAGTTTATTTGCATCGTTTTGTTTTCATCTTGTGTGAAGTGTTTTTTTTTTCAAATTTAGCTCGATTTAGAGTTTAGGGTTTTGGGTTTTGGGTTTTGGGTTTTCGAGTTTACTCCGTAAACCCTCAACCCAAAACCCTAAACCCTAAACTCTAAACCGTTCGTGTTAAAATATTCAATCTAAACCTTAATTTCTAAACCCAAAACCCTAATTTCTAAAACTAAAACCCTAATTTCTAAACCCTAATAGCTAAACCTTAATTTTTAACCCCCTAATTTCTAAACCCTAATTTCTAACCCCTTAAAAAAAACTCAGAATCAAAACATTCAGTGCATTGAATGTTTTCATTTTTTTCTTCGAGCATTTTACCGACAAAATAATAACGTTCATCACAAAGTGTCTTTTTTAAATGTTCATATTTTCATGTGATCTTGATGCCTAAAAAAAATTTTCGAAAAAAACGAAAAAAAATTACTTCCCCCATAAAAGTGCTTCCCTCTTGATTAATATATATATATATATATATATATATATATATATATATATATATATATATATATACATACATACATACATACATACAGTAGTTTTTCCTATTTTATCAAATAGTTTGTACCGATCGTATGTCTCACTTTATTGATTGAGCATTTGAGTCTTTTCTCTCTACAAGACGAAAACTAAAATAAAAAATGATGAATAATTACTTTTACACTTATTACAAATCAATCACATAACCATTTTGGGTCCTTCATCGACAAAACGAAAAATAAAACAAAAATAAATAAATACGAGTAGCTACTTTCTAAATATTTAGATACATTATTAATGTTAATCAAAGGTGAAGAACCGGCGCAAACGACAGGTCGCCCCACTAGTTATGTCTAATATTGTCTCTCGTATTTCTTTTCAAATTAGAAAGATTTGAATCTCTTAACTTCTTCTCTCTCTTTACAAAACAGAGTGCAAAGGTTAAAAGCTCATAACGGGCATATCCCATTTATACAATCAAGTTTAACCAGTTTATATTCGACTACAAATTACATTCTAGACCCTAATATAAACCTAATGATACTAGCCCATTTATATAATCAAGTTAAACCAATTTATATTAGACTACTTAATATATTCTGAACCCTAATCAATACCTAATGGGCCTGCTCATTTATACAATCGGGTTGAATTAATATTAATATTCTTATCCCTACGTGGGGTTAGAGTAGAGGTGTTCATCGGTTCGGTTTTCGGTTTGTTCGGTTTATTCGGTTCGGTGTATTCGGTTTTGAAATTTTTTTGGGCAAAACCGAAAACCGAACCGAAAACCGAATTCAAAGTTAAAACCGAACCGAAACGAAAACCGAATTCAAATTCGGATTCGGTTCGGTTTTCGGTTAAAACCAAATATTATGAAAAAACTGAGAACGATGGTAGTTTAATTGTGGCGTTACTAATGTCTTAGTTATTTATATTCTAAAACGATGACGTACTATTAAATTATAAAGAATTCGATGATTTATTAATATTTACAGCTTAATTATGACGTTTGCCGCTTCTGTAATTAAGAAGAAGAACATAATAATTTGAGTAACATAATTATATTATGAGTTATCAAATCGTCATATAGGTGAGAATATATTTTATTGATTGGATCCTAAATTACAACGACATTAAAACATAAATATACAAATTAAATGTATAAAAACATTGAATTCGGTTTTGAATTCGGTTTTCGGTTAAACCGAATTCAAAATTTTCAAAACCGAACCGAAAACCGAATTCAAATTCAGTTTCGGTTTGACTCGATCCGAAAACCGTTTTTCAAATTCGGTTTGGTTTTTTTCCGGTTTGGTTTCGGTTTGGTTTTCGGGTTCTACGTTTTCAAACCAAATACTGACCACCCCTAGGTTAGAGTGAGGGGAAAATACAAATGCTACAAAAAAAATAAAAATAAATAATAAATAAATAAATAATAACTCCAATAAATATGGAGTAATATTTGTACTTATTAACAAATACTCCGTATAAAACTAAAAATATGTTCAATGACTTTGTATTGGAATTTGTAGTCTAGACTTCACGATCGGCTTGTCAATTTTTTTTTATAAATTTTTTTTTTTTTTTTTTTAAGTATAAAGAGAACAAAACAAGATATGGAAAGATAAAAAAAACAAGTACTGATAAGATATTAATTTTTTTTATTTAAGAAATATTAAAAAAAAAATTGAAATAAGTAAAGATATGAAGTATAGATGGAGAAAGCTTTAAGAATATCTAGACAGAAAGAAAATTAAATTTTTTATATAGGAAAAAATGAATAAAAAAAGTAAACACAAATTATGAGGAAAAAAGATGCTACATGAGATTTTTTTTTTTTTTTTTAATATGAAAAGATGAGAAGAAAGAAGATGAATCAAAAAATTTAACAAGATTTTCAATCTATATGTTGTGGAAATACTTAGCCAACATGTAAAAAGGAAGGATGAACTTAACGATTGAAAAGAAGGGTTTACGAGCATAGTAAATAAAAACTATTTTCCGAGTCTAGACTTCAACATCTAGAAAATTCACCAACCCATCCATTAAAATATTCTTCGGAGTAATCCGTGTGTTTTTATTAGAAAGTTATGTTGAATCGTTGATGTTAAGAAAAACTGTTATCCAATAAGTCGATGAGCCATCGTCTTATGCATGTAGCCTAATTGATCGCCAGTAATCTTTATAGGAGAAATAGTGTTGGGACTGGTTAACCTCGAGCACTTAGCGTCAACAAACCCTATGCGTCCAGTGACATCCTTACTATGGAAACTAGAGCATGTCGGGAGGAGGATTTTTTTTTTTAATTAGTGGTTTTTTAAAAACAATTTACAGAAATAGTATTTTGAATTTTTTTTTGTTAACCGGCTTTGGGAAGGCCGATTTTACCACGTCAGCAAAAAAATTTCAAAACTAGTAGAACCGGCGTTGGGAACGCCGGTTTTGCCACGTGGTATCTTTGACTGACTAGTAAACCTTATACGGAGTACTTGTAAGAAAGAAAAAAAATGCCACGTGGCAAAACCGGCATTCCCAACCTGGTTTTACAATTTTTATTAAAAAATTGCCACGTCAGCGTACTTTTAAGGGTTTTTATCATATATACCTTTCATAACCTTAATAATCACATATTTACACACCTAAACTAGATTATATCATATATGTCCATTCTTAACTTTTTTATATAACATATTTACCCACTATAAAAAGATAATATCATATATGCTCATTTTAAATACTTATATTCATCATACATATCTACATTCATCAATCAAAATAGCAATCGACAAATATAATTTTACAATGCAAATTGAATCAACAAACATGTTATAAAATGGACATCGTGTAAACCCACCCGTTCATAACAATAAATGATTAAGGGAGCTTCGAATTTACTCAACACAACTAGTCTTGTTACACACTAGTAAAAATGTTTTTCTTATGATTGGAGATATGTGAAGTTTCCAACTACAGTTCGTGGGATTAGTAAATACCAATGCAAGACATAGCGGGACAAACTCACATGGTGATATTTGACTATACAAAAAGGGTCTTTCACAGATGAACCATCGGTATAAAAATGATCGTTCTCGAGAATTCAGT